>NC_068435.1:10782251-10947251 GCF_023373465.1 Oncorhynchus keta
AGAGCGAATGGGAGAGACAGAAAGATAGGAGAGGGAGGGGCAGAGAAGAAAAAAACCTGTTAGAAGGAGATTAAGTGTGAATTGCTTGCTAGCAGGAGATGTGTTCTGCCTGGTGACAGCTGGAACAGCCACAGGCCAATCAGATCACCACATCGGTTTGAGTGAGGAGGTTCTTCCTGCGTGTATTGCCATCCCATTGGTGTTTTCCTTGTATCTGAAGGAGTAGTTATTCACACACACAGGGATATACACACAGGGTTGTAGCTGGGCAGTTTTGGTTCTGGGTCAACACTTGAGTCTCTGTTTGAACGCACAATACAACACCAACAAACAAAATAACTGGGTTTGTGTGTGTGTGTGTGTGTGTGTGTGTGTGTGTGCATATCACTGTGTTTGTTGTCACTGTGTTTGTTGTCACACACACACACACACACACACACACACACACACACACACACACACACACACACACACACACACACACACACACACATACATAAACCCAGTTCTATCACTTGTTGGTGTCGTGTTGTGCGTTCCATGTCCCATAGAGACTCAAGTAGCCTATTTACAGAACTGCCCAATGACAACCCTCCATCCAACTGTTCCAAGTGCACCTGTGATCTGTGGTCCAGCCAATCACTGGTAAATATCCTATATATAACTCCACCAGTTAAACACCTGACACGAACTACTGTGTTAATATTCACAAGTGTTTTCCTGCAGATAGCTGTGTGGTAGAAGCAGAGTTTTAATTCTTATGACCTATGAATGGTATGATTACCTTATTGTTACCATTTCTACAGAGTACATGAATTAAGTACCACCCTGTTCATGTAAAGCCACATTTCCATATTTCCTGGACGTTTTTTTTCAAATTCTAATGTTATTACAAAGGTTCATGTTATTAAAGGTTTGTTATTACAAAGGTTCATGTTATTACGTAGGTTTAGGTTATTATGTAGGTTTATGTTATTACGTAGGTTCATGTTATTACGTAGGTTCATGTTATTACGTAGGTTCATGTTATTACGTAGGTTCATGTTATTACGTAGGTTCATGTTATTACAAAGGTTCATGTTATTACAAAGGTTCATGTTATTACGTAGGTTTAGGTTATTACGTAGGTTCATGTTATTACGTAGGTTCATGTTATTACGTAGGTTCATGTTATTACGTAGGTTCATGTTATTACGTAGGTTCATGTTATTACGTAGGTTCATGTTATTACGTAGGTTCATGTTATTACGTAGGTTCATGTTATTACGTAGGTTCATGTTATTACAAAGGTTCATGTTATTACAAAGGTTCATGTTATTACGTAGGTTCATGTTATTACGTAGGTTCATGTTATTACGTAGGTTCATGTTATTACGTAGGTTCATGTTATTACGTAGGTTCATGTTATTACGTAGGTTCATGTTATTACGTAGGTTTAGGTTATTACGTAGGTTCATGTTATTACAAAGGTTCATGTTATTATGTAGGTTCATGTTATTACGTAGGTTCATGTTATTACGTAGGTTCATGTTATTACGTAGGTTCATGTTATTACGTAGGTTCATGTTATTACGTAGGTTCATGTTATTACGTAGGTTCATGTTATTACGTAGGTTCATGTTATTACGTAGGTTCATGTTATTACGTAGGTTCATGTTATTACGTAGGTTCATGTTATTACGTAGGTTCATGTTATTACGTAGGTTATTATGATAATTTCTGCAGACTTGATTAATTAAAGTGCAAAAGCTACGTTACGTGACTTACTACACGGGGAAAACAACTCCTGCCTTTCAGAGACCAGGTTTAGTGTGTTTTATGATTTAAAAAAATAACAATATAAACGTTTGCAAAGAGAGTGTTTTGAAAATGTCCACTGTCTGGGCTACATAACATCAGCTAGTGCAAAGCTCCTCTGGGCACCAGGCTTAAACAGGAATACACACGGAGAGCTGTGTGATTTTTCTTTCTCTTCCTGATCTTGAAGAAATGCGAGTTCAATGCCACATCTATCATGGGTATGACTGGTAGCGCTCCACTGGAGTGATTGATGCCCTGAGGTCTTGGAATCATCAGGTGATATGTGTGATAGGTTTGATAGCTGGAGGACGGTAGCCGTTATATGTCAGCACTCAAGGGAGGTCTGCGGGTTAAGGACTACAGATGGGAGTTTGAGACTTGGGAGTTGTAGTCTCCTGAGTATGTTTTGGGCGTGCACGTGTGCTTTTGTTATGTGGAGCAGTCCGGAGGCTGGTTTTGTGTCTGGTGTCCGTGGATACCCAGTTGCTAGGCAAAGTTAAGCCCCTGACCAGTGACCCCCCAACCCCCAACCCCCAGCTCAGCAGCTGGCTCAGAGTCAGTGGAAGTCAGCAATGTCTCACACACACACACACACACACACACCCAAACACCCCCGCACACCCACACCACACCCAAACACCCCGCACATCCACACCACACCCAAACACCCCCGCACATCCACACCACACCCAAACACCCCGCACATCCACACCACACCCAAACACCCCGCACATCCACAACCACCCATCCAAGCACTTGTGAGCACAAATCGCCACTTAAATGTCACAACTACTTTTTTATTTGGACTAAAGCATTGATTTATTGTATGTCATTACTGGATAAACTCTGGGACTTAACCCCTCAGGGTTGAACTACACGGGAGGTTAAACTCTGTTCTACTGACATGATGAAAACTCCACCCCAGTGAGGAGTTTGAGTTGTACTTGAGCGCCTACTGAGACTGCACTGATAAGGAATTACATATTCAACACAGTGTGGACGACGCACAGCAGTTTCTGTGTGAGTGGGTGTGTGCATATGCAAAAAGTGCCCGAGTTGTGTTGTTGGAGAGACAATAGTTGTTCGGCTATTTTGTTTGTCTATCGTTCAGTGTAGTGTTGTTTTGTATCTATTGGAAGTGTAGACCAATAAACCCTATTTAACACATTTTCCCATCTGATGATATAAGAGAAATAACGAGGTCTAACGGCCTCGTCATTTCCAAACTGCATTTAAACTTTCCAATTATCTCAGTGACGTCTTCTGTTCATTTGCTGGTGACCTAAATAATCAAAAAAGAAAAACAAACAATTTTAAATGACGCGAAAGTCTCCACCATTTGGCAGTGAGAGTCAGAAATCTACTCTGTACTCTCTGGCCAGTACAGTCCTGTGACTGTCAAAAGCCCCACCCTGCCACAACAGCCGCTCTATTCAGACCAATCATCCTTGTATTTAAAGGGGGATTGACGGTGGCTGGAGTGGGGGACTTCCATCGTGTCTCCTGGTCTCTGGGTTTTGGGAGCGCTGAGCTAAACACAAATCAATGTCAACCCACAGAGAGATTTTCTCTCGGCTGATTGGCACCAATGTGGTTCTCATTGTTGGTCGCTTCCATCATTTGAGCCTTCACAAAGAGACTAGTGCAGAAACCCGCACACACACATCACACACACACACACTACACACCACACACACACATACACACACATCACACACAACACACACACACACACACACACACACACACACACACACATGGAATATCTACATAGACGTACAGAGGCCCATTATCAGCAACCATCACTCCTGTGTTCCAATGGCACGTTGTGTTAGCTAATCCAAGTTTATCCTTTTAAACAAGGCTAACTGATCATTTGAAAACCCTTTTGCAACGACTGTATGCTAGCACAGCTGAAAACTGTTGTTCTGATTAAAGAAGAAATAAAACTGGGCTTTAGACTAGTTGAGTATCTGGAGCGTCAGCATTTGTGGGTTCGATTACAGGCTCAAAATGGCAAGAAACAAAGGACTTTCTTCTGAAACTTGTCAGTCTATTCTTGTTCTGAGAAATGAAGGACTTTTCCTAGTGACCCCAAACTTTTGAATGGTAGTGTATATATAAATGTATTGGTTAAAACACAGACGTTTCAGCATCACTGTGCCTTCCTCAATAAGCGTTTATGCCGAAACGTTGGTCCTTCTTCTAACACCACCTGGTATAGAGATTCTGGATGGCAGGGAGCTCAGCCTCAGTGATGTTCTGGGGCCGTACGTACTACCCTCTGTAGCGCCTTGCGGTCGGATGCCAAGCAGTTGACATTCCAAGCAGTGATGCAGCCAGTCAAGATGCTGTCAATGGTACAACCATTCGTCATGTATCATAACAAACATTTCTCTCTCTCTTCCCCTCTCTCTCTGTCAGGACGGGCCAAGAGGTGGTGACCGAGGAGAAGCACCTGCATATGGGCTCCATGACCATGCCAGCCCGCCCGCAGCTTGCTTACGGGCCGGGCTTTGCCGTGCGCTCCCAGTCACCACACTCGGTGGGCAGTAACGGTGGTGGGGAGGAGGAGGTGGGCAGCCCTACCTCCCGTAAGCAGCCCCCACCCAAACCCAGGAGGGACCCGGCTACCAAGCTGAGCATTTCCTCTGAGACAGTGGAACACAGCCCCACCTTGGGCTGCAGGGGCTGCAGGGTCTGCAGGGGCTGCAGGGTCTGCAGGGGCTGCAGGGTCTGCAGGGGCTGCAGGGCAAATCCGGATGGTAAGTGTTGAACAACGAGACTAGATACGCAAACATAGCCTGTAACTCAAGTAGCTAGGGGAAGATAGGCCTACTAAACAGCTATGAGAAATGCTACTTAATGCACAACTACGCAAACAAACAAGACCATTATGCAACAACCAACAATCACAGGAAAATACTACACAACTACAACAAATAATGATGCGCACCACACAGCTAAGAAAACAAACAACCCAGTTAAATAATGCTGTGCACCACACAGCTAAGAAAACAAACAACCCAGTTAAATAATGCTGTGCACCACACAGCTAAGAAAACAAACAACCCAGTTAAATAATGCTGTGCACCACACAGCTAAGAAAACAAACAACCCAGTTAAATAATGCTGTGTACCACACAGCTAAGAAAACAAACAACACAGCTAAATAATGCTGTGCACCACACAGCTAAGAAAACAAACAACCCAGTTAAATAATGCTGTGCACCACACAGCTAAGAAAACAAACAACACAGCTAAATAATGCTGTGCACCACACAGCTAAGAAAACAAACAACACAGCTAAATAATGCTGTGCACCACACAGCTAAGAAAACAAACAACCCAGTTAAATAATGCTGTGCACCACACAGCTAAGAAAACAAACTACACAGCTAAATAATGCTGTGCACCACACAGCTAAGAAAACAAACTACACAACAACACAAATCTACGCCAACATTCTATTCAACTACAGAAAAAAACGTCCCAATATGCACCGGGTGGTGTACACTGAGTGAACAAAACATCATGAACACCTCCTCTTTCCATGACATAGTCTGACCACGTGAAAGCTATGATCCCTTATTGATGTTATTTGTTAAAACCACTTCAATCAGTATAGATGAAGGGTAGGATTGTGTATGTGTGACATTCAGAGGGTGAATGGGCAAGACAAAAGATTTAAGTGCCTTTGAACGGGGTATGGTAGTAGGTGCCAGGCGCACCGGTTTAAGTGTGTCAAGAACTGCAACGCTGCTGGGTTATTCACACTCAACAGTTTACCGTGTATCAAGAATGGTCTACCACCCAAAGGACATGACTTAATTGTGGGAAGCATTGGAGTCAACATGGGCCAGCATCCCTGTGGAATGCTTTCGACACCTTGTAGAATCCATGCAGTCTCTAAGGGCTAAGCTGTAAACAAATGAAACGTCAGCAGCAGTGAGATTGAATGAGCCGAGCAGCCAGAGTCCAGTGTACATGAGGTTGAGTGCAGTGTAAATGAGGTTGAGTCCAGTGTACATGAGGTTGAGTGCAGTGTACATGAGGTTGAGTCCAGTGTACATGAGGTTGAGTGCAGTGTACATGAGGTTGAGTGCAGTGTAAATGAGGTTGAGTGCAGTGTACATGAGGTTGAGTCCAGTGTACATGAGGTTGAGTGCAGTGTACATGAGGTTGAGTCCAGTATACATGAGGTTGAGTGCAGTGTACATGAGGTTGAGTGCAGTGTACATGAGGTTGAGTGCAGTGTACATGAGGTTGAGTGCAGTGTACATGAGGTTGAGTCCAGTGTACATGAGGTTGAGTGCAGTGTACATGAGGTTGAGTCCAGTGTACCTGAGGTTGTGTGCAGTGTACATGAGGTTGAGTGCAGTGTACATGAGGTTGAGTGCAGTGTACATGAGGTTGAGTCCAGTGTGCATGAGGTTGAGTCCAGTGTACATGAGGTTGAGTCCAGTGTACATGAGGTTGAGTCCAGTGTACATGAGGTTGAGTCCAGTGTGCATGAGGTTGAGTCCAGTGTACATGAGGTTGAGTCCAGTGTACATGAGGTTGAGTCCAGTGTACATGAGGTTGTGTGCAGTGTACATGAGGTTGAGTGCAGTGTACATGAGGTTGAGTGCAGTGTACATGAGGTTGAGTGCAGTGTGCATGAGGTTGAGTCCAGTGTACATGAGGTTGAGTCCAGTGTACATGAGGTTGAGTCCAGTGTACATGAGGTTGAGTCCAGTGTACATGAGGTTGAGTCCAGTGTGCATGAGGTTGAGTCCAGTGTACATGAGGTTGAGTCCAGTGTACATGAGGTTGAGTCCAGTGTGCATGAGGTTGAGTCCAGTGTACATGAGGTTGAGTCCAGTACTATTTCAACATGATTAAATCACCTCTGCTTAGCCTAATACAGTGCCAAGTAAAATATAGCAAAAACGATTTAGTCCAGTCAATGTAATCTATATATGATGTGGCTTTCCATGGTTCTGATGTGTGTGTGTGTGTGTGTGTGTGTGTGTGTGTGTGTGTGTGTGCGTGCGTGCGTGCGTGCGTGCGTGCGTGCGTGTGTGTGTGCAAGTAGAAAAAACATGTTAACTCACCCTACATGTAGAGAAATGCCAATGCCATCCTCCTCTCTTTCATGTTGGTGAAACGGTCTATCACTCTGTCATACTGTACACGCTTTTAGTTTTTGTTGTCCTTGGCTACCTGGCTAAAATGCTTGGTCGCTAGCCTAACTTCGATTCATGGGCAAAGTTAGCGATTAGCCAGCTAGTTAACAGTAGCCTACTACATCAAGCTGCATTCCGAACATCCATCCTCTCAGTCCAGGGCCACAATGTGTATGAATTTATGGTTGGATCAGAATTGTCGTTATAGTCATTGGCCAGCACGGAGAATGAAGTA
This sequence comes from Oncorhynchus keta, assembly GCF_023373465.1. Classification (NCBI taxonomy): domain Eukaryota; kingdom Metazoa; phylum Chordata; class Actinopteri; order Salmoniformes; family Salmonidae; genus Oncorhynchus; species Oncorhynchus keta. The sequence continues at coordinate 10,789,455 of NC_068435.1, forward strand.
AAACCACAAGGCCAAATCCCTATCTCTATCCATGGCTAATTTTAGGAAAGGGAAACATTTTTTTGCTAGCCAGACATGGGAGGACAACAACCCAATAATATGCAACAATTCCAAGTTGTTTCTGTCAATCACGTATTTCTATCGATGCGATGTAATAGGAGTGAAGCCAAATCCAAACTGGCTTCCCTTGACACTTTTTTTTATGGTGCGCCAGGACCAATCACAGTTGAGCTCACTCAGTTTAGCTCAACGATGATTGGCTATTAATTTTTTTTTTTTTTTAAATATCAAAGGAGGCCAAATGCTCTCTGGCTTCCGTTGCCTTCAATGCTACAGGCGGCAACAATGTCATACTCTTTATGACCAGACAGCATCAGATAGATGCCATTCAGAGACAGAGGGGCGCTGTTTTTCTCTCTCTAATGCTTTCTCCAGTGAGATACATTCATCCTCTTGTGAATTGAAGGAAAATTATGAAACACAGAGAGAAAGAAAATGTTTTTCTTGCTACATTTTTGGTGAAGCCTGTCTTCCCTTGGCATCCATGAATACACACCTGGGGGACTGCTAGTTAGCAAGATTTAATTTGGGCCTTCTCCTCTCCACATGGACATGTCGCAGTTCTAGTATCTGTGTTCTACAGTATCTGCATTCTGCGTTCTACAGTATCTGCATTCTGCGTTCTACAGTATCTGCATTCTACAGAATCTGCGTTCTGCGTTCTACATTATCTGCGTTCTGCAGTATCTGCGTTCTGCAGCATCTGCGTTCTACAGCATCTGCGTTCTACAGTATCTGCATTCCACAGTATCTGCATTCTACAGCATCTGCATTCTACAGTATCTGCATTCTACAGTATCTGCATTCTACAGTATCTGCATTCTACAGTATCTGCATTCTACAGTATCTGCGTTCTACAGTATCTGTATTCTACAGTATCTGCGTTCTGCAGTGTCTGCGTTCTACAGTGTCTGCGTTCTACAGTATCTGCGTTCTACAGCATCTGCGTTCTACAGTATCTGCGTTCTACAGTATCTGCTCATCTGTTTTCTTCTTAAAGCTTTTTAAAAGCCCGCAAAGACCTTGTTTACATATGGCAAAGGAATTTGCGGTCACATCTGAAGAGATCAGGGTCGGTTTCCTGATAGTTTAGGCTTATGTGTGTTTTCCTACAAACGTAAAATAAGTTTCCCAAAAACACAACGCAGAGATTACGGTTGCTAAGTGCATTGTTGGAGCATGTGTCGACACTGATAGGATCTAAAGAAAGGAAGTGCTGCTCTCGGATCAGTTGTTTTCTCCATTCAAATCTTTCCTTAAACATTATAATTATTTCACAATACTGACAACAGATCAGCCCCGAGAGAGATATTCTGCAAATATTGAGGCGGCTTATTCTAATGCTTACCCAATAAAAAATGCACTAATACACCAATTTGGCACATCATTGCACACATCATGAAATATGTTGAGACAAATTACAGACAGTGGCCTACAAGTAAGCTAAATAAACCTCAATTGATTGAACATGAAATGTATTCCAATATGATTGAAATAGGCCTATAGCGTACTGTTTATATTTGAATGCAGAGTCATCTCAGTTTTCATTTGAAGTTATCTATTTTTTTTTTTAAATACGTCCCTTGTTAGTATTAAATTGCAAAGACATTCGGAACTTTGTATTTGACTGTCAACTTTGTTCTGATGTTATCGCAGTCACACATAGACATGTTTAGCGGAGATCTTCTGTGTATGAAGTGGACAACAACAAGCATCTAACGACGCATTTAGCTGTTCTACTGGTCTGAGCCAACCGTTTAGATTACGAGCGTTTTCACGTGCAACTTTAATAGCGATGGTTATTTGGCAAAAAGCTCTGAGATTTAACGACGCTCCTACGACGGTTCTAACGATGAACTTAAGCCTTAAAATGCTCTTGGGGAAACAGGGCGCTGATCTTCATGTCCTGGTGTGAGCTGTTTAGTTTAGCCTTTATCCTCATCACGTAGATGAAAGTAATGTTCTCCGAAAAGTGTAAGAGGACACTGCCAACTGTTACATGTTCACCTGCATTTACTAATAACAGTGGATCTCAAATGAAAACAGAGGAATGAAATTAATGATGGGAGTGGTGATAGAAAACGTAAGTAGAAAGTGTAGAGACATTTGACCATCTCTGATCAGATATGATTTGTTTTTACTTTATTCAAATCAAATGTTATTGGTCACATATACATATATTTAGCGGATGTTGCTGTGAGCGTAGCGAAATGCTTGTAATGCTGTAAAAGCAGTAGTGTGGCCTTGCGGTTACTGGTTAGGGATGTAAACTAACGAAGCATAAGCACCTAACTATAAACTCAATCGCTGCGCAGCTGTACAAATACAGTGCCTTGCGAAAGTATTCGGCCCCCTTGAACTTTGCGACCTTTTGCCACATTTCAGGCTTCAAACATAAATATATAAAACTGTATTTTTTTGTGAAGAATCAACAACAAGTGGGACACAATCATGAAGTGGAACAACATTTATTGGATATTTCAAACTTTTTTAACAAATCAAAAACTGAAAAATTGGGCGTGCAAAATTATTCAGCCCCTTTACTTTCAGTGCAGCAAACTCTCTCCAGAAGTTCAGTGAGGATCTCTGAATGATCCAATGTTGACCTAAATGACTAATGATGATAAATACAATCCACCTGTGTGTAATCAAGTGTCCGTATCAATGCACCTGCACTGTGATAGTCTCAGAGGTCCGTTAAAAGCGCAGAGAGCATCATGAAGAACAAGGAACACACCAGGCAGGTCCGAGATACTGCTGTGAAGAAGTTTAAAGACGGATTTGGATACAAAACGATTTCCCAAGCTTTAAACATCCCAGGGAGCACTGTGCATCCCAGGGAGCGATAATATTGAAATGGATGGAGTATCAGACCACTGCAAATCTACCAAGACCTGGCCGTCCCTCTAAACGTTCAGCTCATACAAGGAGAAGACTGATCAGAGATGCAGCCAAGAGGCCCATGATCACTCTGTGTGAACTGCAGGGATCTACAGCTGAGGTGGGAGACTCTGTCCATAGGACAACAATCAGTCGTATATTGCACAAATCTGGCCTTTATGGAAAAGTGGCAAGAAGAAAGCCATTTCTTAAAGATATCCATAAAAAGTGTTGTTTAAAGTTTGCCACAAGCCACCTGGGAGACACACCAAACATGTGGAAGAAGGTGCTCTGGTCAGATGAAACCAAAATTGAACTTTTTGGCAACAATGCAAAACGTTATGTTTGGCATAAAAGCAACACAGCTCATCACCCTGAACACACCATCTCCACTGTCAAACATGGTGGTGGCAGCATCATGGTTTGGGCCTGCTTTTCTTCAGCAGGGACAGGGAAGATGGTTAAAATTGATGGGATGATGGATGGAGCCAAATACAGGACCATTCTGGAAGAAAACCTGATGGAGTCTGCAAAAGACCTGAGACTGGGACGGAGATTGTCTTCCAACAAGACAATGATCCAAAACATAAAGCAAAATCTACAATGGAATGGTTCAAAAATAAACATATCCAGGTGTTAGAATGGCCAAGTCAAAGTCCAGACTTGAATCCAATCGAGAATCTGTGGAAAGAACTGAAAACTGCTGTTCACAAATGCTCTCCATCCAACCTTACTGAGCTCGAGCTGTTTTGCAAGGAGGAATGGGAAAAAAATTCAGTCTCTCGATGTGCAAAACTGATAGAGACATACCCCAAGCGACTTACAGCTGTAATCGCAGCAAAAGGTGGCGCTACAAAGTATTAACTTAAGGGGGCTGAATAATTTTGCACGGCCAATTTTTCAGTTTTTGATTTATTAAAAAAGTTTGAAATATCCAATAAATGTCGTTCCACTTCATGATTGTGTCCCACTTGTTGTTGATTCTTCACAAAAAAAATACAGTTTTATATCTTTATGTTTGAAGCCTGAAATGTGGCAAAAGGTCGCAAAGTTCAAGGGGGCCGAATACTTTCGCAAGGCACTGTATATGCCTATATCATGTAGCATGTAAACAACAAGATACTTTGACAAAACAGAAACCACCTGCTGATCAAGGAAACAGCAAGTGCTGCAAAATGATCAAGAAATTAACAGGCTATTGAAGTAATATAATATAGTTTTAAGGGGCTGTGAGAGACTTAAGGGTGAATATACAGTCGCATTTGATCGCGTTGCAGTTTGACGCGTATACCATTGTGACGGTTGGTTTGGGAGTTGCCCTGACTGCCTCAGATTGGAGGGGATCCCCGTGTGCACACAGTTCTTCCCCTGCGCCACAGCAACCATCCCACAGAAACAAGACCCCCCCCGTAGCCAGACCAATCAGAACGACAGCAGGCAGCGTGTGCCAATGAGGCGGCGGCAACGGGTGGAGCTCTAAGGCGTCCAGGCCAATCGCTGTCTGAGTGTGGGGGTGTCCCTCACCGAGGGGGGTGTTGTTACGTGAGCCAGATCGGGTTCTGAGCAGAGCAGGGATCAGTCAGAGCTAGAATTCATTCAGGAGAAGCGACTGACCTAGATTCCATTTCCCCCAGGATGGAGAGAGGGTGTGGGTAAACACATCCACTACGGGGGAAGGCGGGAGAGAGAGCCGGAGAAGGGAGGCGGGGGAAGGATGAATTCATCATCAGTGCATGAAACAGATCTCTAGATCCACCATGCAACCCAGTTAGCATCATGATAGTAATAATAACAAGACATCCGAGTACAGAGACACAAATTACACTGAGACATCTGTACACACATTGGACCACAGCTTGCTGAGCTCAAATCTCCTATTGTCACCTCAGGTAGAGATGCATGGCTAAAAAGAGTCTCCCCTTATCGCCTCATTATCCGGTTGAGCTGCATGGAATGGTGCTGTGATATAAAGCCCCGTTGCATTGCCAAACAGTTGAGTGTGCAGCCTGTGTTTTGGTCTTGTTTGCCTGTATGTGTGTGTAGTGGAATGTGAGTATGTAGTGGTTGGATTAAGGTTGAGGGTGTATTTGAAATATATGAAAGGGATAAAGTGTGTGTGTGTGTCATAGAGAGGAGCCCCTGGGACTGTTTCTGTATGTAGTCATGTATCAAATATATCTGACTCAATGAATGTTGTTCAGCTACTGTGACCTAATGCCATGTAACATGTAGTAATACAACGATGAGGTTTATGCTGATTGGCTGAACGTTTTTGTTTTCTGTTCCTTCAGCGCCACAAGGCTGCGGAGAAGACTGCAAGAGGATCCCTCCCCCCAAACCCAGGAGGAACCCCAAAACCCAGCTGAGCACCTCCTTCGATGATTCCTGCATCAGGAAGCACATTGGCTCCAAGAGTCACTCCCCCTCTGCCGAGTGCGAGTGCAACCCCTCTCCGCCGAGCGACGAGAGCCCCAGCCACCACTCCGACTCGGATGAGCCTGTCTACATCGAGATGGGCGCCAGCGTTGGAGGCGGCGTGCACACAGTGGCGCCCAAGAGTGAGGACGAGGAGCCGGGAGAGTCTGTGTACGAGGAGATGAAGTACCCTCTCCTGGATGATATGGACTACTGCTGGGACCCCCCGGGGTGCCACTCCGCCTGCCCCACCCCGGCGCTCCTGGACCCAGAGCCTCTCCACCGCTGCCCCACCCCGGCGCTCCTGGACCCAGAGTCTCTCCACCGCTGCCCCACCCCGCGTAACATCCCCCTATGCGACATCCCTGCGCCGTTTCCCAACTTGCTCACCCACCGGCTGCCCCTCCTGGTGTTCCCCCCTGCGCCGGCCCAATGCTCGCCAAACTCAGACGAGTCCCCGCTCACCCCTCTGGATCCACTGACGAAGCTGCCCATGATGGACAACCCCTGCGCCTACAACAAGTCGCCCACCTCCTCTTCTGAGCCCCCCTTGGCGCACCTCTGCAGGGAGCTGACAGCCACGCCCACCCTGACAGTGTCGGGTCGCTCGTCGGCTCCGCCCCTGCCCTGCACCCTCTACAAGTCCTCAGCCTCCTCAGCCCACGGTTATCAGCGCAGCCACTCAGCCTGCCCCTCCCCCGTCAGCATGGGCCGCTGCCTCACGCCGCTTAGCCTGATGCGCACACCGCCCTTCGACGCCCCCATGCCCCTCCCGGGCGGGCTGCCGTGCAGCGCCTCCACCACGCCCCATGGAAAGGGCTCGCCCCCACAGGACTGCATAGCTGGGGGCAGGCTGCATGGGTCGATGCAGAACGTATCCACGGGACGCTCACGCACACCGACCAGCCCCCTGGACGAGCTGACCAACCTGTTCACCGCCGGCCGGAACATGATGAAGAAGAACACCGGCGGGAGAAAGTCCAAGGAGCCCGGGGAGAGTGAGTGTCAATCAATCATTCAGTCAATACATCAGTCAATACATCACACCATCATCTATTTGTCACTATAGTTACAGAGTCAGTCAATACATCACACCATCATCTATTTGTCACTATAGTTACAGAATCAGTCAATACATCACACCATTATCTATTTGTCACTATAGTTACAGAGTCAGTCAATACATCACACCATCATCTATTTGTTACTATAGTTACAGAATCAGTCAATACATCACACCATCATCTATTTGTCACTATAGTTACAGAATCAGGCAATACATCACACCATCATCTATTTGTCACTATAGTTACAGAGTCAGTCAATACATCACACCATCATCTATTTGTCACTATAGTTACAGAATCAGGCAATACATCACACCATCATCTATTTGTCACTATAGTTACAGAGTCAGTCAATACATCACACCATCATCTATTTGTCACTATAGTTACAGAGTCAGTCAATACATCACACCATCATCTATTTGTTACTATAGTTACAGAATCAGTCAATACATCACACCATCATCTATTTGTCACTATAGTTACAGAATCAGTCAATACACCACACCATCATCTATTTGTTACTATAGTTAGAGTCAGTCAATACATCACACCATCATCTATTTGTCACTATAGTTACAGAGTCAGTCAATACATCACACCATCATCTATTTGTTACTATAGTTACAGAATCAGTCAATACATCACACCATCATCTATTTGTCACTATAGTTACAGAATCAGTCAATACATCACACCATCATCTATTTGTCACTATAGTTACAGTCAGTCAATACATCACACCATCATCTATTTGTCACTATAGTTACAGAGTCAGTCAATACATCACACCATCATCTATTTGTCACTATAGTTACAGAATCAGTCAATACATCACACCATTATCTATTTGTCACTATAGTTACAGAGTCAGTCAATACATCACACCATCATCTATTTGTTACTATAGTTACAGAATCAGTCAATACATCACACCATCATCTATTTGTCACTATAGTTACAGAATCAGTCAATACATCACACCATCATCTATTTGTTACTATAGTTACAGAATCAGTCAATACATCACACCATCATCTATTTGTTACTATAGTTACAGAATCAGTCAATACATCACACCATCATCTATTTGTTACTATAGTTACAGAATCAGTCAATACATCACACCATCATCTATTTGTTACTATAGTTACAGAATCAGTCAATAGCTACATAGAGGTGGAGCAACAAAATAGTTACTCCATGTGTATCCAGTCTGATCCAATATGACTGCTGTGCCATAACCCACACAGTGTAACATTGACACATTGACTCGCAGAAAAAACAGCAATGTTTATTTTAATTTTAATGAAATTAGTTGTTAGTGGTCTCATCCACGTCGTATCAACGTAACACCCTTTTCATCTGGTAAAACAACTTCCAATCCCGCTAAAGTAGGAGATGCTGCTGATAGCAGGATTGCAGGCTATGCCATGGGTGTTTTGTGGCCATGGGTGTGTTGTGGCTATTTGCAAGCATTTCCTCCATGAGCCCGTTTAATCTAGGCCCACCGAATGTAGATTGATACAGATCATATGATTTAATCTGGCAGGATTAGAGAGAGAGTAGAGCGGCCGGCACTAGGACCTCTCAAACCCCACAGTGGCATTAAGCCACCACACAGCATTACTGATAAATATGTAAACATCATGTTTAAACACAGGAAGCCAATGTGTCCGGTCCGGGACCCAGACAAAATGACATTAATGGTGAATTCAGATAGGTTGCCAACACCAGAGATGAACACGTTTCTATATAACTTCAGAAATGTTTATTCTCCTCCGGGTTTTATGTCAACCGTCCTATGAGCTGTATTTTTAATCATGAATTCATGTTTAATTTGTATGCGTAATTCTGACATTACTTTTCTCCCCGAATGAACAATCTCTATTGAGACATGGCCTGGAACTTCAATGGGCCTCTAATGCAAAGGAATAAAACATTAATTTGTGTTTAAAACCACGTATTTACACTTTTGTGTTCCTTGATAATGGCCACAGTGAAGTGTGCGAGTGGGTTTTTAACAGATTGGCAGAAAAGAGCAGCCGATGATTTGGAGAGAGATCTAACATACTATAGCAACTAACTTCATTCGGGGAATTCCCACCAGTTATGTGCATTTGAATCAATTCAGTTAAAAAATAACTGAGCATGTGTCAATCAATCTGCACTTAACTCCCAGAGCTTCATAGCAACCATCAACTCCAAACCAGTCATAGCAACAGAAGAAGGAGCCTCTGGTATTTCCCTCCCTATGAGGAAGTGGGCCAATCGCAGTGCAGGTCACGCCCAGCTTCCAACTGATCATGTGCATGCAGTGGGCTCCTGAGAGACAGCCAAGACTTGTACACCCGATCAAGAGTTATATTCCTCCGTTGGCCCAATCAGCTAGTAGAGATTTAACCAATCAGGGAAACATCGTCACAGTCACCAATCAGGAGAGAGAAAGAACAGTTGCTGACTTCCTGGAATTATACCACAATCTTCTCTGACTGTTGGACATCTTAGTGGTTGTGGCAAATGTTTGCATCTGGCATTTTATGCAATTTCTGTGTATTTCTTTGGCTTGTGGACAAATGTCTGCCTATGTAGTAATGTCTTATTGCTGCATGGTTCTGATTTGTCCTTTAGCCCCGGGATATGGCTCATAAACCATGTTCACTCGCACTATGTAGCGACGGGGGCAATGCTGTGAAGACTAGTTTTTTTCTTATTATTTGTTTCTATTGTTGCACCTGCGTCCAGCCAGCCTATTGGGGCTTACGTAATGGCAGGTCCGCTGAGCAACGTTCTATGATCGATCACGTACGGCGGGCGTCCTCTTTGCTATCGGGGAGGATAGAAACACAGCTAGCAAGCATGACCCACTTTTCCTCTGGTTCGTCACCTCTATGAGACGTAACAACAAGCACGCACTGGTGACACGCAAGCCTTGTGATATGGGACTTCTGGGAAAGCAGTAATGCACCATAGCGCTCTGCTGGGAATCAACTGTGCATGTTCATTATTTTTTTGTTGCAGAGATTGACCAATGTATTTTATGGAAGGCAGATGTTAGTCTCTTTGTGGGCTGTTGCCTTTTGGTTATCAAACCGTCGAGGAACGCTCTCTGACTTCTAACTTCCTTTACAAATCTGGACAGAAGAACAGTGTTACCCATAGCAATGTTGTGAATGAGGGATCTAAACGAGAGAGAGAACATTACAATCATCATATAGGCCCACTTTCACCAAATTCGACAGATTAAGGGATGCACACATCGCACCGAATGTGGATCGTTTAAAGATCGTCTGCCGATTTTTATGCGAACTGTGTTAAAGGGACATTAATAAAATGTTCAATTTCATATCATCAATGTCCCCTATAAACTGCGCGTGTGCTCACCTCCTCCACGATTGCCGCGCAGTAGACAAGAGATTGAACTTCACTTGAGTTCGCCCCATTAGTTTGCACTTTATAGAATCAACATTATATCACATTATATCCCTTTTCATTGCAACAAAAACCAAAACAAATCTAACTTTGCAAGCTTGAGTCTGTGATTTTGTTGTAGGCATAGCCAGAGCGCAACGGAGTAGAATTCTATTGGTGGAGATAGCCCACGAGCGGTCGTTCAATTACCCACGAATGAATGAGCTGCGCATGTGCACACTTGTTGACGTTCTTTTCTAGTTATAGCGAGTTATTAGCCCAGTTAGAGATACCGCTTCCTACAAGAGCACAAAACGTCTAGGCTTATGTCTTAATTAAAGGGGCAGTGTTATTTTGTAAAGTGGTTTCTTGCCTCATACAACACAATACAATTTACAGTCACCTAATTGGCCCATGATGTTACAGACCAAGGGAAAAATAATTAATTAATTTCAAGCCCTTCATAATGTAAAAATGTCATTAAAAGTCTCATGTAATGTAGGTCTGCATTAAACACCACACATATGCCACTGTAGGCTATATCATAGAAATCACAATCTACAATCTTGTATGGGATTTGCTCCATTGGTTTTTGTTGGTATAGGCCTGCATTATGCTCAAATAGCCACAATAGTCTAGTCTATTGGCTACTATACAAAACTGTAAGGGTACAGCCTCAGTGTTCACTGTGTTCATTGTTCCCTCTATCAGCATGTTAAATGTGCAACCAGAGGGGGAAAAAAACTCTTGACCACCTTTACTCCACACACAGAGATGCGTACAAAGCTCTCCTTCACCCTCCATTTTGCAAATCTGACCATAATTCTATCCTCCTGATTCCTGCTGGCAAGCAAACATTAAAGCAGAAAGCACCAGCGACTAGATCAATACACAAGTGGTCAGATGAAGCAGATGCTAAGCTACAGGACTGTTTTGCTATCACAGACTGGACTATGTTCCGGGATTCTAATGGCATTGAGGAATACACCACATCAGTCATTGGCTTTATCAATAAGTGCATCGACAACGTCGTCCCCACAGTGACCGTTACAGACAACATCTGCGCTGAGCTAAAGGCTTGAGCTGCCGCTTTCAAGGAGCGGAACTCTAAATCCTGCAATGCCCTCCTAAGAACCATCAAACAGGCAAAGCATCAATACAGGACTAAGATCGAATCCTACTACACTGGCTCTGACGCTTGTTGGATGTGGCAGGGCTTGCTAACCATTACAGACTACAAAGGGAAGCACAGCCGAGAGCTGCCCAGTGATACGAGCCTAACAGACGAGCTAAACTACTTCTATGCTCCCTTCAAGGCAAATAACACTGAAACATGCATGAGAGCAGCTGTTCCGGAAGACTGTGTGAACATCTCCGCAGCCGATGTGAGTAAGACCTTTAAACAGTTCAACATTCACAAGGCGGCAGGACCAGATGGATTACCAGGACGTGTACTGCGAGCATGGGCTGACCAACTGGCAAGTGTCTTCATGGACATTTTTAACCTCTCCCTGTCCGAGTCTGTAATACCAACATGTTTTAAGCAGACCAGCATAGTGCCTGTGCCGCAGAACACTAAGGTAACCTGCCTAAATGACAACCGACCCGTAGCACTCACGTCTGTAGCCATGAAGTGCTTTGAAAGGCTGGACATGGCTCACATCAACACCATTATCCCAGAAACCCTAGACCCACTCCAATTTGCATACCGCCCCAACAGATCCACAGATGATGCAATCTCTATTGCACTCCACACTGCCCTTTCCCACCTGGACAAAAGGAACACCTATGTGAGAATGCTATTCATTGACTACAGCTCAGAGTTCAACACCATAGTGCCCTCAAAGCTCACCAATAAGCTAAGGACCCTGGGACTAGACACCTCCCTCTGCAACTGGATCCTGGACTTCCTGATGGGCCGCCCCCAGGGGGTAAGGGTAGGTAACAACACATCCGCCACGCTGATCCTCAACACAGGGGCCCCTCATGGGTGCTTGCTCAGTCCCCTCCACTGCAGTGGAGCAGGTTGAGAGCTTCAAGTTCCCTGATGTCCACATCACCAACAAACTAACATGGTCCAAGCATGCCAAGACAGTCGTGAAGGGGGCACGACAAAACCTATTCCCCCTCAGGAGACTGAATATATTTGGCATGGGTCCTCAGATCCTCAACTGCACCATCGAGAGCATCCTGACTGGTTGCATCACCGCCTGGTATGGCAACTGCTCTGCCATCCGACCTCAAGGCACTACAGAGGGTAGTGCGTACGGTCCAGTACATCACTGGGGCTAAGCTTCCTGCCATCCAGGACCTCTATACCAGGCTGTGTCAGAGGAAGGCCCTAAAAATGGTCAAAGACTCCAGCCACCCTAGTCATAGACTGTTCTCTCTGCTACCGCACGGCAAGCGGTACCGGAGCTCCAAGTCTAGGTCCAAAAGGCTTCTAAACAGCTTCTACCCCAAAGCCATAAGACTCCTGAACACCTCATCAAACCTGTTGGGTTTGGAGCTGGAGATGATGAATATGAAGTTTAAACATTTTGAAATGTCCCTTTTTAAAGTACTTTCAGCCAGCAAATGCTATTGGTGTGTCTGAGCCCTTTTTATTTTATCTTTATTTAACTAGGCAAGTCAGTTAAGAACAAATTCTTGAACTGCCTGTTCAGGGGCAGAATGACCTTGTCAGCTCAGGGGTTTGAACTTGCAACCTTCCGGTTACTTGTCCAACGCTCTAACCACTTGGCTACCCTGCCGCCCTAACACAGAGAGAAGAAATTGAAATAAGGAAGTATTCAAAGTGGTTACTGGGCCTTTACCTACCCATTGATAATAGCATATATGCAATTCACAGCCTGGATGTCTCCATGGCAACTGGAACAAACAGCATTATATCCCAGCATACCCATAGTTCATAGCTCCCACAGCGCATGGGTGACACCAAGTGGCCGTATAGCGGTAGTGCAGTATGAATACATAGATATTACAGATGTACTTATATTTTTCATCTTCTTTATGGTATATAGGCTATGTTTACTAGTTATTTTTGTGTGGACATAACTTGGTATTTTACGGTACATTGACTGTTTGTCCTCTGTTACAGCCGAATCCAAGAGTAAGTCTCACAGCGTGTCAAAACGTGATGGCAAGGAGCGGCACAGTCACAAGGAGTCCAAACGGGAGAGTAAGGATCGTAGCAAAGAGTATTCTTCTCACCTACGCAACACCAAGGACAGGAGCTGTAGCAGCGTGGAGCCGCTGCCCAAGCGATATAGCAAAGACCGGGGTTGTAACAGTGTGGAGCCCTTGCCTATGAAAGGGACCAGCAAAGACCAAGGTTGTAACAGTGTGGAGCCCTTGCCTATGAAAATGGACAGTAAAGGCAGGGGTTGTAAAAGTGTGGAACTCCCGCCTGTCAGACGGGACAGTAAAGACAGAAGTGTCCACGGCATGGAGCCGTTACTACAACTGGACAGGAAAGACTCTCCCCGGAATGGTGTGGAGTCCAGACATGACAGCAAAGACTCTCCCCAGAATGGTGTGGATTCCAGACACGACAGCAAAGACTCTCCACGGAATGGTGTGGATTCCAGACACGACAGCAAAGACTCTCCCCAGAATGGTGTGGATTCCAGACACGACAGCAAAGACTCTCCCCAGAATGGTGTGGATTCCAGACACGACAGCAAAGACTCTCCACGGAATGGTGTGGATTCCAGACACGACAGCAAAGACTCTCCCCGGAATGGTGTGGAGTCCAGACACGACAGCAAAGACTCTCCACGGAATGGTGTGGATTCCAGACACGACAGCAAAGACTCTCCCCGGAATGGTGTGGATTCCAGACACGACAGCAAAGACTCTCCACGGAATGGTGTGGATTCCAGACACGACAGCAAAGACTCTCCCCGGAATGGTGTGGAGTCCAGACACGACAGCAAAGACTCTCCCCAGAATGGTGTGGATTCCAGACACGACAGCAAAGACTCTCCCCGAATGGTGTGGATTCCAGATACGACAGCAAAGACTCTCCCCGGAATGGTGTGGATTCCAGACACGACAGCAAAGACTCTCCCCAGAATGGTGTGGATTCCAGACACGACAGCAAAGACTCTCCACGGAATGGTGTGGATTCCAGACACGACAGCAAAGACTCTCCCCGGAATGGTGTGGAGTCCAGACACGACAGCAAACACTCTCCCCGGAGTGGTGTGGAGTCCAGACCAGACAGCAAAGAAAGGCTCAGCCACCAGAACCCACCGGAACTTCTACCCAGGCAAGATAGCAAAGACCAAAACAGGAACGGAATTGATTCGAGACATGACCGCAAAGTACGAATGGATCAGCCACCAGAGCTCCTACCAAGACAAGATAGCAAAGACCGAACCAGGAATGGAATGGATTCGAGACATGAAAGCAAAGAACAAATGAACCAGCCACCAGAACTTCTACCCAGGGAAGATGGCAAAGACCAAGTCAGGAACGGAATGGATTCAAGACACGACAGCAAAGAACGAATGGACCAGCCACCAGAGCTCCGACCCAGACAAAAAAGCAAAGATTCACCCAGAAATGGCATTGAGTGCAGACGTAATAGCAAAGACAGAGACAGGGAAAGCTACAGCCTAGAGTCTAGACATGAGGGAAAAGAACAAAGTTACAATGGAATGGAGCCCTTCCCCTTACCCCGACAGGAAATCAAAGAGTCAGACAGAAACGGCCTTGAAGCCAGGCGTGACAGCAAGGACAGAAGCTGCAATGGCTCAGAGCTGCCCCTCCGGCGCGATAGCTACGGCAAGAGTGCCAATATGGTAGATCTTAGGTGCGTCAATAAAGACTGGGTTGGTCATAGCTCAGAGGTCTTGCCCAGGCGTGATGTCAGAGATAGGGGGACCTATAGCGTTGAGCAATCAAAAGCACAAGCGAGGAACGGTGTATCAGGGCAACAACAATCATCGACTGCCACACAAACTCGGCATGGGAGACCTGCTGGCAGTCCGCCAATGGTGTTTGGAAGTGGCAATACAGGTGAGGATAGCCCAAATTAAATTGCAATCCTTCAACACAACCCGACACCATGAAGTGACTGTGGTAAATTATTTACAGACACTAAACATATCCTCATCAAGCACAATAATCTGCAACGTTTAGAAAGATGCTATATTGTTGATTGCAATAACATGCCATTTACTGAGAGTTAGTAGTCTATCCATAATAAAAACATTTTAAAAAGTGAGCATTCTCTGACTGGGTTGGGTAACTAACATGTATATAACCAAGGTAGTAAGGTTCACAATGGGTAACAACTGGTTGAATCAACATTGTTTCCATGTAATTTCCTCACACAAAAAAAATATATGATGACGTTGAATCAACTTGGAAAACTGATTGGATTTTCAAAAAGTTATCAATTTACGGGAATTTTGTATTTTTTTTCACCCAACTTTGAACCTTAATCCAATGTTCATTTCCCAATAAATTCATGTTAGTTGACATCTGAATTAAATGTAAATCAAAAAATGTGCCCAGTGGGTTATTATTGATATTTGAAGTTATTGGCATAAAATAAACCTGCTGAAGTAAACGATATATTTAAAGCATTTATTTGAGCCTACAAGCTGAAAAAAACAATCCAAACATCAGTTTTGCAAGTGTTTGTTAGTTTGGGCAGGCCGGTTTGCAGAATCTCATTGCTTTGATGGAATATAGGTTTTCAGCAATAGGTAAATTGGCTATTGAAATTGGTAGCTAAGTTAAGATAACTATTCAGCGACCCACTGTCGAAATTAGTTTAAGCAAAGTTGTGAGGACTATGTGTAGCCTTCTGAATGAGCTTGTTAGCTCGCTAGCTAGACATTGATAATAGGATATTTCTATAATCAGACTGTGCATACCCTTCACCAGGTGCATGTGCTTTTTGAAACATCGCATAGCCCGAAAAAGCTAGGAGCTTAGGCTACACAACATTAAAGTCAATTCGATTCCAAGCATTATCCTATAGACAAGACAGAAAAACACGGTGAGAGTACAATATTTATTCTGGTCTGAAAAGATGGCAACCGGTATCAATGCATGTGGTGGGTTTGAGATTGTGTTTAAACAACTGTGTGTTGTTTCACCGTAACGTTTTGTTTTGTTGTATGTAAACCGTTAAAGAGTGAGCTCAATTAATGAATTGAAATGCATTTGTCCCTCTTTGTAGAGCTGAAACCAGCACTTACGAAGTATGGCCACTCCTCCTCTGCCCCAGTTACACCCTCTCCCTTAGGGACCCCACAGAGGCAAGCATCAGAGGCACAGGTAAGTCGAGGAGATAGGTCCTGCAGACCTGGATAAATATACATTTGTTTTCTTTCATTCTTGAGATGTGCTTGATTTACTTTCCCTGGTTTCCCGCTTTTCCCCACGCGTCCCAGATGCCGTGGAAGTGTGGGGACAGCACCATGCTGGAGCAGATCGAGAGGAAACGCTCCCTGTGCATGGAGATCCGCTCCAGGCCGCAGCCAGACAGGAACACCCCGGACAGGAACCTCTGTAAGCAGGACAGCATGCCTACCCTCCCCATCTGGGGGAAGAGCAACGGGGCCAAAAAGATCCGGCCTCCCCCCTACCCAACACAAACCACCGTGTTCTGGGACACAGCCATCTGACAATAACCTGCTTGGCCTCACGCCCATCCTCCTTCTGAACTGTGTGCCTTCTGATTGGCCCTCTCCACATCAGAGGTGTCAGGGGCAGCCAATAAGAGCAGGGGGGTCGCTGATGTCAAATGACAATGGTGGTTACCATAGCAACATTTCTGGTTGTTCAGGTTGTCATTTTTTCTTATCACCAGTGATATTTGATATTTTTCTATATCGTGTGACTTCATATGAATAGATATTTTCTAAACAAAAAGCTATGAAGCAGCAAAAAAACTATGTAGTTGTAGATCAATCCAATGTAGTTTTAAAAAAACGTTTTTTCTTTTGGTATTTAACATTTTAAAGTCTATCAAGCATAATTCTTTATGCCAAGTGCTCAATTAATTTCCAATGCTCGACGTACTCTTTTGAATGTAGGATATTCTGACAGTCAACAAGCTGTCACTGTTGAGGAGTTCAGTTGACATACAATACAATACCTGTCAAAAGTTTGGACACACCTACTCATTCAAAGGTTTTTCTTTAATAAAAAAATAAATCTAGGTTGTAGAATAATAGTGAAGATAACAAAACTATGAAATAACACATATTGAATAAGGTAGTAACCAAAAAAGTAATTTATATTTGAGATTCTTCAAAGTAGCCACATTTTGCCTAGATGACAGCTTTGCACACTCTTGGCATTCTCTCAACCATCTTCACCTGGAATGCTTTTCCAATAGTCTTTAAGGAGTTCCCACATATGCTGAGCACACGTTGGCTGCTTTTCCTTCACTTTGCAGTCCAACTCATCCCAAACAATCTCAACTGGGTTGAGGTTGGGTGATTGTGGAGGCCAGGTCATCTGATGCAGCACTCCATCACTCTACTTCTTGGTCAAATAGCCCTTACACAGCCTGGAGATCTGTTGGGTCATTGTCCTGTTGAAAAACAAATGATAGTCCCACGAAGCGCAAACCAGATGGGATGGCGTATTGCTGCAGAATGCCATGCTAGCCATGCTGGTTAAGTGTGCCTTAAATTCTAAATAAATCACTGACAGTGTCAAATCAAATCAATTTATATAGCCCTTCGTACATCAGCTGATATCTCAAAGTGCTGTCACCAGCAAAGCACCCCCACACCATCACACCTTCTCCTCCATGCTTCACGGTGAGAACCACACATGTGGAGATCATCTATTCATCTACTCTGCATCTCACAAAGACATTTGGAACCAAAAATCTAAAATTCAGACTCATCAGACGTAAGGACAGATTTCCACCGGTCTAATGTCCATTGCTAGTGTTTCTTGGCCCAAGCAAGTCTCTTCTTATTATTGGTGTCCTTTAGCAGTGGTTTCTTTGCAGCAATTCGACCATGAAGGCCTGATTCAAGCAGTCTCCTCTGAACAGTTGATGTGGAGATGTGTCTGTTACTTGAACTCTGTAAAGCATTTATTTGGGCTGTAATCTGAGGTGCAGTTAATTGCCAATTTCTGAGGCTGGGAACTCTAATGAACTTATCCTCTGCAGCATAGTTATCTCTGGGCCTTCCTTTCCTGTGGCGGTCCTCGTGAGAGTCAGTTTCATCATAGCGCTTGATGGTTTTTGTGACAGCACTGAAGTTCTTGAAATTTTCAGGATTGACTGACTTTCATGTTTTAAAGTCATGACTGACTGTCATTTCTCTTTGTTTATTTGAACTGTTCTTGCCATAATATGGACTTGGACTTTTACCAAATAGGGCTATCCTCTGTCTACCACCCCTACCTACCTTTTAACAACACAACTGATTGGCTCAAACTCATTGAGAAGGAAAGAAATTTCACAAATGAACATTTAACAAGGCACACCAGTTAATTGAAATATATTCCAGGTGACTACCTCATGAATCTGGTTGAGAGAATACAAAGAGTGTGCAAAGCTGTCAAGGCAAAGGGTGGCTACTTACATATATATATATTTAGATTTGTTAAACACTTTTTTGGTTACTACATGATTCCATATGTGTTATTTCATTGTTGTGATGTCTTCACTATTATTCTACAATGTAGAAAAACCTTTGAATGAGTAGGTGTGTCCAAACTTTTGACTGGTACTGTAGGTTTCTATCTGAGCCATAAATGTTGATCTAAATACCTGGCTCTGGTTGCCATGGGCCAATGTGTTCTTGAATGTATAATACTTAGTTCCAGAACAGGTCAGGAATCTTGTGCTTCAGTTTGTAAGTTCACTAGCTGTGTAGTCAGAGCCTTTGATGAAGATTTCTTAGTAATGAGATGGGTTTGCTGGCATGTAGTACACAAGTGACAATTTTCGATGACATTACACGAAGATGGAAACAAGGGTGGGTCGGGGAGATAAACGTCAACCTATTATCCCAAATCAGTCAACGCCTGTTGAGGTCAATTGTGGATGGTGACGTTGCACTTTGCAAGGGTTGGTTATTTAATGTGGGTTGGTGGCAATAGCTGGCACAGGTCAGCTGTCCTACTCCGCCAGGCGCATTTAGGGCTTCTGTTCACAGAGTAGATACTGTACTCAATCCACACCAACAATCAGCCCGAACAATGATCGCCTGAGATTTTAGACAAATACGTATGCTTACAGTAGAATATGTGTATGTTATGCACTTTCTTGAGAAATATCTTTGGAAAATATGCTTATATATTTTTTTTGTGAGTAGTAGAGCTGTGCCATGTAATGCGTTATCATTGGTTGGCTGGGTGGTATGGTCGCAGACGATTGGCTGTCTGTGACATGTCATCACCCATAACTGGCTGTCTGTGATGCATTACCCCCTGGGATTGGCGGCTGCTTGGTGGCATCCATTCTAGGCATCAGATGATAATTACCTATAGCGTGGCCACAGCTCTGCCCAAGTATTAAGAACATAGAACAAGGGTTGCACAAGGACCTACAGATCAAGACTTAAGGTTAATCATTAAAACTGCACTACCCATAACATTCAATTAGGCTGTATCTTCTCTTTCAACCTCCTGCATCGTCTGCAGTGAATCTTTTTTTATACGTAAGAAATGCAATGTCTGCATAGATTTTTTTTTCTTCCCCAGAATCGCCCTCTGATCTCATTTTCCTGTCTTGTCCATAGACCTTGCCAAGCTACCCAGACTCCTTGCTCTGGTCAAAAGCTACATTGGTTTCTTCTCCACGATGAGTCTGGATCTGAGTACCTCCCCTGACAATTTCTAGAATGGAAATCCGTTCTCGACAATCTGATTGGTCGCAGAAACCAATGGGTTGGGCCAGAGCCAAAACACATGTGGGTAAAGCGACATTTGACAATTTGTCATTGGCTTTGATACTCTGATTGGTTAGAAATGATCCAATCGCTGATGACTTTTGTACGACACCCCTCATTTTTTACATCACTACAAACGACTTCAATGATGTCAGTCTCAGACTGAAGTCTGTAGCGATAAATTCAGTTTGAGTCGTCAGGCAAGCATAGACCAGCATGCACCTGTAGTCAAGGTGAGTCAGGAGTTGCCTCTAACTGCTGGTCCAGTGCCATCTTTTTTAATGATATCCTATTGGTTAAGGTTAGGATTTGGGTAATCTGACCCCAGATCTGTGTTGCGGGCAACTTCTACATGACTCACTTTGAGGATATTTAAGGTGCAATGCACTGTAGTGACGTTGGACATGGAAATGGATTAGAGACTTTAATCTGCCCATCCATTGGCAGACATGAGCAGCAGGCCAATAGGAATGGAGGAAAGGAAACCTCGGAGTAGCATGAACAACCTAACTGGTTAAACCAGTGCAATACCCCTTCCATTGAGAAATCAACACGGCGGTCCGCACCAAGTCCTTTATAACTGTGCGTGTGTGTTAGTGTGTGCCGAGCTACACTGTATGCAGGTCAACTCTGAAATGATTGTTTGAAACATGAACATTTCTTACAGCGCAGGTCCGATGTTTAACTATCTTTTTTTTGTGTGTGTGTAAATAATGTGCAGTGTGAAAGCGAGAGAAAGAACACAGCGCTGACTGTGCTCTTCATTCTGAAAAGGAAAAGAAGAAAGAGAAGAAAAAAACATGTTTGAGAAAAAAGTGCTGTATGCTGATTGGTTCTGTTGTCGAGAGAAATAAATATTAACTGTGTCTCACTGTGGAAGAGATGGGACTCCCGGTGAAATATGCGATTGTGCTTTTGGTCATTACATTTTACTCCGATTTACTTGGATACATATGTGGTTTTCGATAAGAGTAACCTTAAAAAGAAGTTAAAGTTAATGGAAAAGGTCCCTGTAAATGATACACAAGGATTTTTTCATTGTGGAAAAAACTTTAAAGAATAAAGACATTTGCGTATCTGTAATACAAACATGGCAGAGCTCAAAACAATAACAGCACGACTGTAATAATCAGCACCAACATGAACACAATTGATAGTCACACCACAAGAAACTAAATTAAACTATTTCATTTGTCATTTCATTTTACACAACTAAAAACCGGTATATAAAACAGTTATGATGTCGGAAAAAAATGGGACCAGTGCATTTCAAAGCCGTAATAGCTGTAGTGTAAATGATTAATTATAAACAGGGTCGTTTGGGTCCTGGATGCTGATTGGCTGAAACAGCATTCCAGCCGTGTGTATATCAGACAATATACCACGGCATTGACCTAAAAATATTTGTTACAGACAAAAATTGAACAGTAAACACGTTTTTAAAATGTTTATAGCAATAAGGCACCTTGGGGGTTTGTGGTATATGGCCAATATCCAAGAACAGCCCTTCGCCGTGGTATATTGGCCATATACCACACCCCTGGCGCCTTGTCACTTAATTCTAACATTATGACATGGATATTGATACAACAATACTAGATTATTGGTTATTTTAACTACACATGTTAAAATTATTTCTGATTTTGGCCTGTAGTCTTTGTTGGAGTGAATAGCTGGTTTTACAATGATGAGCGCTCTGAGTAATACAGTGTGTTCACATGCCTTACTCCTTTCCCAGTGTCCACTGTCACTTCCTGATCTGGGAGGTGCTCAGTGCAGGTTGATCAGTGCTAAACCATTGTGCCAATAGATGGGTTAGTGGACAGAGTCACGAAAACAATGAGCAAGCCTTAAATGGGGCAGAACGCTGTGTGTTGTTCTGATTCTAGATGGCCAAATACTGTAGCTATAGCAACAATGACAAAAAGCAGCTATGTGGGGAATCCTAGGTGGCTCGTTTTTTATCTTGTTTTGAGGTGTTTTGACTGTCACATCGATGCTAATATGGCTCAAATTCACTAGCTAACCAACAACTGTAACGTATTTGAGACAACAAGTGCCCATTAAGCACATTAATTTATGTTTTCAATAAACACTGGACATGAAATATAGTTGACATGTTGTCAACCATCTAAGCCAACCCCGTCTGTTTTGCCCCATAGTTGCACACGCGTCGGTTTTGTTGCTAAACAACCAACCCGTCTATGATCTGGCCAATGGCCTCCATTACGAAGTCAGTTAAAGGGATAGTTCAGCAAAATTACATCATCCTCCACACTTGATAGATGTTTCCTTCCCTTGAAAGTGGTCTATGGACTGCAATCCACACTATGGTTTCGTTAAACTAGCCACCATAGTCAAAAATTGTAAATAGTAATAGATGATGATTGTATGTATCCCTGACAAGTGGGACAGGGCGCTGATAGGGCTAGCATAGCACAGCATTGTGACAGTGATGTAGTGGGGTCGGGGTAGTTTGGTAATCATATTATGAGGCAACTTGACTTATGGATGAAATAGGAGGTGACGTGGCCTGGGGAGGTCTAGTGGTGTGGAGCACATGTACGATGTGCCGCTGCCAGCAAGGATTGAAATCTGTTCTACTGCCTTTTCAGAACACGCTCTTCTCTCTCAATCTAATAAACATACAAAATACCAACAAAACAAAAGTAGAAATCGGAGGTGACATAAGGTGTTCAGCCCTTGGTACACACGTGGCAGCGGCTGGCCTGCTGGCGCTGTTGATCGGCAGCCTTCAACACGCTAGGGACGGGACTGGGGCCAAACTGCTCGTCCAGGGAAACATGGGTCAGCCAGAAGCTGTAGACATTGGCGAAGTAGTGGCATGTGCCCCGCGGGCCCTGGCACTCCACAAAGGGCTGGGCACGGAAGTCTCGCAGGCAGCTGCCGGATGAGGTCAGAGATTGGCCGCCACCCTCGTCGCCCGCTCCAGAGTGCTGGAGAGACGAGAGGATAGTGTGAGTGATATACACACACACACACACACACACACACACACACACACACACACACACACACACACACACACACACACACACACACACACACACACACACACACACACACACACACACACACACACACACACACACACACACACACACACACACAGATCTCCCCTACCACCATACACTCACCATGAGGAAGGAGTAGCCAGCCCACAGACTCCTCCACCCAGGGGGGCAGGTGGGGGCGATATGATCCTGGCTGTGCACTGCCACAGCGGGTGAGGGTGTCTCACACACGGCACAGCGGCTGATATGGGCGCGGATGTCGTGGCCCGACACGGGCATCATGGGCACGGCAGCGGTGGTGGAAAGCCAGTAGGATTTGTCGTTGCGGCTGGCGTAGTCACAGGTACCTGTGTTGCAGTAGGAGAAGGGCATGGTGCTGAAGATACGCAGACATGAGCCGGCCTGGCCTGGGGGAGGACAGAGAGAGAGAAGGGCAGGAGGGGGGAGAGAGAGAGAGGGGGGGCAAAGAGAAGGGCGGGGGAGGAGAGAGAGTTGTGTACATGTGAATCAGGGTTGCTGGTCAATTCCTTTTTAATTCAGCCAGTTCAGGAAGTAAAAATAAATTCCAATTCTATTTTTTCCTAATAGGAAAACTGAAAAGGAATTGAACCCCAACTCTGATGTGAATAGATTGAAAGACAGACCTGAACACATTGATGAGCTGACACAAAATGGAGATAACTCATTAGTCAGTATCCTTATACACCTCTCCACACCTCTCCACTCGGTCCACCCCCCTACATTCGGCCCACCCCTACACACCCTCAGCCCACCCCTCCACACCCATCTAGGGGTTCGTACGTACCCAGGTCCTGTGTGTGTGTCCTCTCCTGCCCCTCCAGGTAGAACAGGCTATAGCCGGTCCACAGGGGGCTGCTGCCCTCGGGACACACAGGGACCTCCACCGACTGGCTGTGGATCACCAGCAGGAAGCCTGAACTCACAGAGCCAGTGGAACCGGGGTAGCCACGGTCACCCTGAGAACCCGGAGGACCTGTGAGGAGGAAGAGTATATGTGTTTACACCAAAAGACTAATGTATACACGTCAGATGCGAGAATATTAGTATATTGCATTATGTTGAGGAGCACGGTGAAACGGCTTACTTCTGTTACTATTTGTTATATATTCTGTCTCTGTGTGCGTGTGTGTGTGTGTATATATGTGTGTGTGTCTTTACCCTGATGTCCCACAAAACCTTGCTGTCCATGATCGCCTGGGTCTCCTAAAGGTCCAGGTGGACCTGGAGGTCCATTTCTCCCTGGGGGCCCTCGTGACCCAGCTGGGCCCTTAGGACCTAGAGAAAATGACACACGAAACACCACCCACCGTCTGTGTGAAAACAACACACACACACACACACCATGTTTCTGTAGGTCACTTACCGTGAGGCCCAGGGTTCCCACTGGGCCCAGCCTTTCCCGGGGGACCATTTGGACCTGATGGACCTGAGGGGCCATGGATCCCACGGTAGGGTTCCTGAGTGGTAACGACACTGTCTAAAACCTGACCGGGCAGGCCTTTGGGACCTGCAGGGGGATACAGAGGAACCTCATTGTCAAAAGAACAGGGCAGGCTAAACAGCTAGAATTGTCTCAGTTATCTCTATTGGTCTGAGCCCTCACCTGCATCCCCAGGTTTGCCTTTGTCACCTTTGGGCCCCAGGAGGCCGTAGGCGCCTGGACGACCTCTTGCTCCGTTGGGGCCCATGTGACCCACAGGGCCTCTGGCACCTATCAGAAAAGAACATTAGGCACAAAACAGAGAAAACAGACTGCATCAGGGAGGGACTAACTCGACCTGCCCCGCCCCCAAAAAAACACAACAATTTTGTTTTCCGATTTTAAATGTTTTACACAGTTTTCTGTTTCGGAGTTGTGTGTTATGTGGTTACCTTTGGGTCCTTGTGATCCTGAGTAGTCTGTTGGCCCTAGGGGTCCTGGGGGGCCTCTCTGTCCTTTATGGCCATTGGGCCCTGGTGGCCCTTGGGGGCCTGGGTCTCCTGGAGATGGCTCTGCAGTACCAGCAGGACCCGGTTCACCGGGTGGTCCTGAAAACACTCAAATACTGAGACAAGAAAAACACACAGAAACACCTGACTCCTGGTACAGAATGACAGACTGACTGACATCTGACCCCTGGTACACACTGACATCTGACACCTGGTACACACTGACCGACATCTGACACCTGGTACACACTGACCGACATCTGACACCTGGTACACACTGACCGACATCTGACACCTGGTACACACTGACATCTGACACCATAAAATGTCATTTAAGCAAGTAAGTAAGGGATGGCTGCAGTCTTCTCGGCTCTTAACCAACTTTGATATTTTGCATGTTTTTTCACGTTGTTCGTATCTTGTATTGTACATAATGTTGCTGCTACCATTTCTTATGACAGAAAAGAGCTTCTGGACATCAGAACTGTGATTGTCCAATTTGAGGTGAGTAAAGTTTTTCTTGAATGAGTCAGACGGGAGGGATATACTACAAACCAAATCAATTTGATTTATATAGCCCTTTATTTATATAGCCCTTCTAACATCAGCTGATATATCAAAGTGCTGTACAGAAACCCAGCCTAAAACCCCAAACAGCAAGCAACACAGGTGCAAAAGCACGAACTGAGAGCACGTACAGTTGAAGTCGGAAGTTTAGATACACCTTATCCAAGTACATTTAAACTCAGTTTTTCCACAATTCCTGACATTTAATCCTAGTAAATATTCCCTGTCTTATGATCACCACTTTATTTTAAGAATGTGACATGTCAACACCTTCCCAGTGGGTGATATATTTACATACACTCAATTAGTATTTGGTAGTATTGTCTTTAAATTGTTTAACTTGGGTCAAACGCTTCAATTAGCCTTACACAAGCTTCCCACAATAAGTTGGGTGAATTTTGGCCCATTGCTCCTGACAGAGCTAGTGTAACTGAGTCAGGTTTGTAGGCCTCCTTGCTCGCACACACTTTTTCCAGTTCTGCCCACAAATGTTCTATAGGATTGAGGTCAGGGCTTTGTGATGGTCACTCAAATACCTTGACGTTGTGGTCCTTCTGTAGCTCAGTTGGTAGAGCATGGCGCTTGTAACGCCAGGGTAGTGGGTTCGATCCCCGGGACCACCCATACGTAGAATGTATGCACACATGACTGTAAGTCGCTTTGGATAAAAGCGTCTGCTAAAATGGCATATATATTATATATATGGCATATATTAAGCAATTTTGCCACAACTTTGGAAGTATGCTTGGGGTCATTGTCCATTTGGAAGACCAATTTGCGACCAAGCTTTAACTTACTGACTGATGTCTTGAGATGTTGCTTCAATATATCCACATAATTTTCCTACCTCATGATGCAATCTATTTTGTGAAGTGCACCAGTCCCTCCTGCAGCAAAGCATCCCCCAGAACATGATGCTGCCACTCCCGTGCTTCACGGTTTGGATGGTGTTCTTCGGCTTGCAAGCCTCCCCTGTCCTCCAAACAAAATGATGGTCATTTTGGCCAAACAGTTCTATTTTTCTTTCATCAGAACAGAGGACAGGACAATCTTTGGACAATCAAAAGTATGATCTTTGTCCCCAAATTCAGTTGCAAACCGTAGTGTGGCTTTTTTATGGTGGTTTTGAAGCAGTGGCTTCTTCCTTGCTTAACGGCCTTTCAGGTTATGTCGATATAGGACTCGTTTCACTATGAATATATATTAACTGAGTTTGAAGGCAGGCCGTGAAATACATCCACAAGTACACCTCCAATTAGGCTAATTGACATCATTTGAGTTATCAGAAGCTTCTAAAGCCATGACATCATTTAAGCGGTTTAAAGGAACAGTCAACTTGGTGTATGTAAACGTCTGACCCACTGGAATTGTGATACAGTGAATTATGATAATCTGTCTGTAAACAATTTTTGTTGGAAAAATTACTTGTGTGACGCACAAAGTAGATGTCCTAACCGACTTGCCAAAACCATAGTTGGTTAACAAGAAATTTGTGGAGTGGTTGAAAAATCAGTTTTAATGACTCAACCTAAGTGTATGTAAACTTCCGACTTCAACTTTATATCCTACCAACAGGACATTAAAAACTGTAATATCTTATGCTTCACTGAGTCGTGGCTGAACGATGAGATTAATAACATACAGCTGGCGGGTTATACACTCCATCGGCAGGATGGAACAGCAGCCACTGGTAAGACATGGGGTGGGGCATATGCATATATGTAAACAACAGCTGGTGCATGATATATAAGGAAGTCTCAAGGTTTTGCTCACCTGAGGTAGAGTATCTCATGATAAGCTTTAGACCACACTATCTACCTAGAGAGTTTATCTGTATTTTTTGTAGCTGTCTATATACCACCACAGACCGATGCTGGCACTAAAACCACACTCAATGAGCTGTATACCACCATACGCAAACAGGATATAGCTGATCCAGAGGAGGCAATCCTAGTGGCCGGGGACTATAATGCAGGGAAATCAGTTCTAGACCACCTTTACTCCACACACAGAGACGCGTACAAAGCTCTCTCTCGCCCTCCATTTGGCAAACCTGAACATAATTCTATCCTCCTAATTCCATTTTACAAGCAAAAATTAAAGCAGGAAGCACCTCAGTCTATAAAAAAGTGGTCAGATGAAGCAGATGCTAAACTACAGGACTGTTTTGCTATCACAGACTGGAACATGTTCCATGTTCCAGGATTCTGATGGCATTGGTACACCACATCAGTCACTGGCTTTATCAATAAGTGTATAGAGGATGTCGTCCCCACAGTAACTGTACGTACAAACCACAACCAGAAGCCATGGATCACAGGCAACTTTCGCACTGAGCTAAGGGTAGAGCTGCCGCTTTCAAGGAGCTGGACTCTAACCCGGAAGCTTATAAAAACTCCTGCTATGTCCTCCGACGGACCATCAAACAGGCAAAGCGTCAATACTGGACTAAGATCGAATCATACGACGCTTGTCAGATGTGGCAGGGATTGCAAGCTATTACAGACTACAAAGGGACGCACAGCCAAGAGCTGCCCAGTGATACGAGCCTTCCTGACAAGCTAAGTAACTTCTATGCTCGCTTCGAGGCAAGTAACACTGAAACATGTATGAGAGCATCAGCTGTTCTGGACGACTGTGTGATCACACTCTCCACAGCTGATGTGAGTAAGACCTTTAAGCAGGTCAACATTCATATGGCCGCAGGACCAGATGGATTACCAGGATGTGTACTCCGGGCATGCGCTGACCAACTGGCAACTGTTTTCCCTGACATGTACAACCTCTCCCTGACCGATTCTGTAAAACCAACATGTTTCAAGCAGACCACCATAGTTCCTGTGCACAAGATCACTAAGGTTACCTGCCTAAATGACTACCGACCCATAGCACTCACGCCTGTAGCCATGAAATGCTTTGAAAGGCTGGTCATAGTTCACATTAACACCATTATCCCATAAATCCTAGACCCACTCCAATTTGAGTACCACACCAACAGAGCCACAGATGATGCAATCTCTATTGCATTTCACACCGGTTACACAAGGACAACAACCTCTCCCTCAACATGATCAAGACAAAGGAGATGATTGTGGACTACAGGAAAAGGAGGACCGAGCACGCCCCAATTCTCATCGTTGGGGCTGCAGTGGAGCAGGTTGAGCGATTCAAGTTCCTTGGTGTCCACATCACCAACAAACTAACATGGTCCAAGTACACCAAGACAGTTGTGAAGAGGGCACGACAAAACCTATTCCCCCTCAAGAGACTGACAAGATTTGGCATGGGTTCTCAGATCCTCAAAGGTTTGACAGCTGCACCATCGAGCATCCTGACTGGTTTCATCACTGCGTAGTATGGCAACTTCTCGGCCTCCGACTGCGAGGCACTACAGAGGGTAGTGCGTACGGCCCAGTACATCACCGGGGCCAAGCTTCCTGCCATCCATCTTTTCTCTTACTTTTAAAAAAAAATATTTTCTTAAAACTACATTGTTGGTTAAGGGCTTGTAAGTAAGCCTTTCATTATTTGGCGTACACACTGACAGACAGTTTGACATTTGTCACCTGGTACAGACAGACAGTTTGACATTTGTCACCTGGTACAGACAGGCAGACAGACAGACAGACAGACAGACAGACAGACAGACAGACAGACAGACAGACAGACAGACAGACCTGGAGGTCCATGAATGCCTTCGTATCCTGGCTCTCCGTTGGGTCCTCTGTGACATTCTGAGCACTCTCCACCTGAACCACCGGGCTCACCAGTGACTCCTTTTGGTCCTGGGTGACATTACACATTCAATCAACCATACAGGAGTCATACAGTAGCTAACATCATGTCAACAACCTAACACTCACATGTACCCTACTCCACCGGGGAACTACGCAGTAATGACACACAATGTACTGTATCTACTATATTAGAAACTTAAAAGAAAATCACAGTGTTAAAATGTTTTTGTTTTTAATACATTTCAAAAATGTCTTTAAACCTGTTTTTGCTTCGTCATTATGGGGTACTGTGTGTAGATTCATACATTTTTGAATAAATCTGTAATGTAACAACATGTGAAAGAAAGTCCAGGGGTCTGAATACTTTCTGAATGCACTGTCTATAAACTAAAAATAAAATCACACGCCAACCTTTTGCTACATTCTAACGTATGATGATCTCTTACATGGCATATCAATCATGTCATTACTATCTTGAAAAGCACATTTTTCACTCATGACTGACACAAACAGTACCTTGGTAGCCTGGAGGGCCCCTTAGGCCTTTAGATCCGGGGTAAGAAGTTCCCGGGGGTCCCTGGGAGCCTGTGTGGCCTTTGACTCCGGGGTACCCAGATGGCCCTCGTGGGCCCAACACATCTGGTCCTGAGAGAGTGAGATGTGACACATAAGGACTACTGGTACCTGTTTCTATTAGTAACGTACTTTACCTGGATTTAGATACTGTATCTATTCAGAGACAGTTATTTATTGATAAGTGTTTGTAACCTCACCTCTGGCTCCTTTCTCTCCTTTTTGGCCTTGGAGCCCGTTCAGACCATGCAGCCCTGGGGGTCCCGGGAAACCTGTGGAGAAATTCACATCAAGTCAATCCCATATACATCCAAATCATTCCCGGGTAAACTGCACACATGTACAGTATACATGTATACCATGTCAGCTAAATGTTTGGGAATGCGAGGTAAATGAGTCCAGCCAGCAATCTAAACCTTGTAGTAATCATGACCGAATTACCAACCCGGGTATGCAGGGCACGGGGCCCTGACCTCCAGGGGGCCCCAGTGTAAGTTACTCTCACTCAGATATTGTATGAACATGGCATTAAGTCATGGCAACATGTAGAATTTCAGGAAATTAGCTTTGAAAACTACAAAAATGTTTTCTCCACCCAATGTCAAGATGTGTAGATTTGCAGGATATTAGCTTTAAAACTGCTATATTTTCTCTTACAACCCATGGCAGAATTAGGAGCATTGCATGAAATTAGTTTTCAAACTACAAGATTTATTCCCCCCCCATGGTAAAATAGGTGTAGAATTGCAGAATATGTGTATTTAAAAACAGCAACATTTTCTCTATGCATGGCAAAATGTGTAGAATTGCAGGAAATTAACTTTGAAATAGCATTTTTTTTCATCGCCAAACTACATTGTTTATTGTTTATTTCTCAGTTGTTTATTATCTACATCACTTGCTTTGGCAATGTTAACATATGTTTCACATGCAAATAAAATGTTTTGCCTGAGGTGAGGGGCCCCCCCAAACAAATCTAAATGGCTAGGGCCTGTCACTAGGTGGTAAGTATAGTTGAAGTCGGACGTTTACATACACTTAGGCTGGAGTCATTAAAATTAATTTTTCAACCACTCCACAAATTTCTTGTTAACAAACTATTGTTTTGGCAAGTCAGTTAGGACATCTACTTTGTGCATTTGAGTCAATTGGAGGTGTACCTGTGGATGTACACTGCTCAAAAAAATAAAGGGAACACTTAAACAACACAATGTAACTCCAAGTCAATCACACTTCTGTGAAATCACACTGTCCACTTAGGAAGCAACACTTATTGACAATAAATTTCACATGCTGTTGTGCAAATGGAATAGGCAACAGGTGGAAATTATAGGCAATTAGCAAGACACCCCCAATAAAGGAGTGGTTCTGCAGGTGATAACCACAGACCACTTCTCAGTTCCTATGCTTCCTGGCTGATGTTATGGTTACTTTTGCATGCTGGCGGTGCTTTCCCTCTAGTGGTAGCAGAAGACAGAGTCTACAACCCACACAAGTGGCTCAGGTAGTGCAGCTCATCCTGGATGGTACATCAATGCGAGCTGTGGCAATAAGGTTTTCTGTGTCTGTCAGCGTAGTGTCCAGAGCGTGGAGGTGCTACCAGGAGACAGGCCAGTACATCAGGAGACGTGGAGGAGGCTGAAGGAGGGCAACAACCCAGCAGCAGGACCACTACCTCCGCATTTGTGCAAGGAGGAGCAGGAGGAGCACTGCCTGAGCCCTGCAAAATGACCTCCAGCAGGCCACAAATGTGCATGTGTCTGCTCAAACAGTCAGAAACAGACTACATGAGGGTGGTATGAGGGCCCGATGCCCACAGGTGGGGGTGGTGCTTACAGCCCAACACCATGCAGGACGTTTGGCATTTGCCAGAGAACACCAAGATTGGCAAATTCGCCACTGGTGCCCTGTGCTCTTCACAGATGAAAGCAGGTTCACACTGAGCACATGTGACAGACGTGACAGAGTCTGGAGACGCTGTGGAGAACGTTCTGCTGCCTGCAACATCCTCCAGCATGACCGGTTTGGCGGTGGGTCAGTCATGGTGTGGGGTGGCATTTCTTTGGGGGGCCGCACAGCCCTCCATGTGCTCGCCAGAGGTAGCCTGACTGCCATTAGGTACCAGGATGAGATCCTCAGATCCCTTGTGAGACCATGCTGGTGCGGTTGGCCCTGGATTCCTCCTAATGCAAGACAATGCTAGACCTCATGTGGCTGGAGTGTGTCAGCAGTTCCTGCAAGAGGAAGGCATTGATGCTATGGACTGGCCCGCCCGTTCCCCAGACCTGAATCCAATTGAGTACATCTGGGACATCATGTCTCGCTCCATCCACCAACGCCACGTTGCACCACAGACTGTACAGGAGTTGGCGGATGCTTTAGTCCAGGTCTGGGAGGAGATCCCTCAGGAGACCATCCGCCACCTCATCAGGAGCATGCCCAGGCTTTGTAGGGAGGTCATACAGGCATGTGGAGGCCACACACACTACTGAGCCTCATTTTGACTTGTTTTAAGGACATTACATCAAAGTTGGATCAGCCTGTAGTGTGGTTTTCTACTTTAATTTTGAGTGTGACTCCAAATCCAGACCTCCATGGGTTGATAAATTTGATTTCCATTGATAATTTTTGTGTGGTTTTGTTGTCAGCACAATCAACTATGTAAAGAAAAAAAGTATTTAATAAGAATATTTCATTCATTCAGATCTAGGATGTGTTATTTTAGTGTTCCCTTTATTTTTTTGAGCAGTGTATTTCAAGGCCTACCTTCAAACTTAGTGCCTCTTTGTTTGACATGATGGGATAATCAAAAGAAATCAGCCAAGACCTCAGAAAAAAATTTGTAGACCTCCACAAGTCTGGTTCATCATTGGGAGCAATTTCCAAATGCCTGAAGGTACCACGTTCATCTGTACAAATAATAGTACACAAGTATAAACACCATGGGACCACGCAGCCGTCATACCGCTCAGGAAGGAGACGCGTTCTGTTTCCTAGAGATGAACGTACTTTGGTGCCAAAAGGAAACAGGTACAAAAGTATCTATATCCACAGTAAAATGACTCCAATATCGACATAACCCGAAAGTCCGCTCAACAAGGAAGAAGCCACTGCTCCAAAACCGCCATAAAAAAGCCACACTATGGTTTGCAACTGCACATGGGGACAAAGATTGTATTTTTTGGAGAAATGTCCTCTGGTCTGATAAAACAAAAATATAACTGCTTGGCCATAATAACCATTGTTATGTTTGGAGGAAAAAGGGGGAGGCTTGCAAGCCAAAGAACACCATCCCAACCGTGAAGCACTGGGGTGGCAGCATCATGTTGTGGGGGTGCTTTGATGCAGGAGGGACTTGTGCACTTCACAAAATAGAAAACATCATGAGGAGGACAGTTATGTGGATATATTGAAGCAACATCTCAAGACATCAGTCAGTAAGTTAAAGCTTGGTCACAAATTGGTCTTCCAAATGGACAATGACCCCAAGCATACTTCCAAAGTTGTGGAAAATGGCTAAAGGACAACAAAGTCAAGGTATTGGAGTGGCCATCACAAAGCCCTGACCTCATCCTATAGAAAATTTGTGGGCAGAACTGACAAAGCGTGTCCGAGCAAGGAGGCCTACAAACCTGACTCAGTTACACCAGCTCTGTCAGGAGGAATGGGACAAAATTCACCCAACTTATTGTGGGAAGCTTGTGGAAGGCTACCCGAAACATTTGCCCCAAGTTGAACAATTTAAAGGCAATGCTACAAAATACTAATTGAGTGCATGTACATTTCTGACCCACTTGGAATGTGATGAAAGAAATAAAAGCTGAAATAAATCATTCTCTCTACTATTATTCTGACATTTCACATTCTTAAAATAAAGTGGTGATCCTAACTGACCTAAAACAGAGTATTTTTTTACTGGGATTAAATGTCAGGAATTGTGAAAAACTGAGTTTAAATGTATTTGGCTAAGGTGAATGGAAACCTCCGACTTCAACTATAGATTGGGTCTTAGTACCTGGAGGACCGGGCAGTCCAGGATTGCCATTGGGGCCTTGACCTCCGAGAATTCCTCCGGGAGGCCCTGGGGAGCCTGGACGACCCGGCGGACCTGAGGGACCAGGGAAACCTGCACACACACACAAACTTTAGAATCTAAAATGCTTACATATGTAGACACTAAACAAACACATAGACATAAATGAAATGTCCTGTATCCTGTCCTAAGGAGAAAATATGAAATGAGTGACAACACAGAAGGGGACTTTAGGGATCCATTACCTGGGCCACCCAGTGGTCCTCGGGCTCCGTGGACACCAGGCTGTCCTGGTGATCCTCTGGGTCCTGGGCTCCCTGGATCTCCTGGGTCTCCCTTTGGATCTATAGAGTGTGAAAAATATCAATTAGGGTTGCACATTTCTAGTCACTTTCCCAGAAATTCCGGTTTGGGAGGTTCCCAGAATCGGGAGGAAATAAGGACATCTGTAATCCTCCAACAAGGATTTCTGGAAAGGTTTTTTTGCAACCCCAGTACCAATCACACCTGCACATACCTTCTAGGAGTGTGAATCACTGCCATAACACAAACTTCACATTTGGAAGTGAACACAAATACAAAAAACAACAGCAGCAGCCTGACTGACTGACTGACCGACTGACTGAGAACAGCAGCAGCAGCAGCCTGACTGACTGACTGACCGACTGACTGAGAACAGCAGCAGCAGCCTGACTGACTGACTGACCGACTGACTGACAACAGCAGCAGCAGCCTGACTGACTGACCGACTGACTAAGAACAGCAGCAGCAGCCTGACTGACTGACTGACCGACTGACTGAGAGCAGCAGCCTGACTGACTGACCGACTGACTGAGAACAGCAGCAGCAGCCTGACTGACTGACCGACTGACTGAGAACAGCAGCAGCAGCCTGACTGACTGACCGACTGACTGAGAACAGCAGCAGCAGCCTGACTGACTGACCGACTGACTGAGAACAGCAGCAGCAGCCTGACTGACTGACCGACTGACTGACAACAGCAGCAGCAGCCTGACTGACTGACCGACTGACTGACAACAGCAGCAGCAGCCTGACTGACTGACCGACTGACTGAGAACAGCAGCAGCAGCCTGACTGACTGACCGACTGACTGAGAACAGCAGCAGCAGCCTGACTGACTGACCGACTGACTGACAACAGCAACAGCAGCCTGACTGACTGACTGACCGACTGACTGAGAACAGCAGCAGCAGCCTGACTGACTGACCGACTGACTAAGAACAGCAGCAGCAGCCTGACTGACTGACCGACTGACTGACTGAGAACAGCAGCAGCAGCCTGACTGACTGACTGACCGACTGACTGAGAGCAGCAGCCTGACTGACTGACCGACTGACTAAGAACAGCAGCAGCAGCCTGACTGACTGACCGACTGACTGAGAACAGCAGCAGCAGCCTGACTGACTGACCGACTGACTGAGAACAGCAGCAGCAGCCTGACTGACTGACCGACTGACTGAGAACAGCAGCAGCAGCCTGACTGACTGACCGACTGACTGAGAACAGCAGCAGCAGCCTGACTGACTGACCGACTGACTGACTGAGAACAGCAGCAGCAGCCTGACTGACTGACTGACCGACTGACTGAGAACAGCAGCAGCAGCCTGACTGACTGACCGACTGACTAAGAACAGCAGCAGCAGCCTGACTGACTGACCGACTGACTGACTGAGAACAGCAGCAGCAGCCTGACTGACTGACTGACCGACTGACTGAGAGCAGCAGCCTGAGACTGACTAAGAACAGCAGCAGCAGCCTGACTGACTGACCGACTGACTGAGAACAGCAGCAGCAGCCTGACTGACTGACCGACTGACTGAGAACAGCAGCAGCAGCCTGACTGACTGACTGACCGACTGACTGAGAACAGCAGCAGCAGCCTGACTGACTGACTGACCGACTGACTGAGAACAGCAGCAGCAGCCTGACTGACTGACCGACTGACTGAGAACAGCAGCAGCAGCCTGACTGACTGACCGACTGACTGAGAACAGCAGCAGCAGCCTGACTGACTGACCGACTGACTGAGAACAGCAGCAGCAGCCTGACTGACTGACCGACTGACTGAGAACAGCAGCAGCAGCCTGACTGACTGACCGACTGACTGAGAACAGCAGCAGCAGCCTGACTGACTGACCGACTGACTGAGAACAGCAGCAGCAGCCTGACTGACTGACCGACTGACTGAGAACAGCAGCAGCAGCCTGACTGACTGACCGACTGACTGAGAACAGCAGCAGCAGCCTGACTGACTGACCGACTGACTGAGAACAGCAGCAGCAGCCTGACTGACTGACCGACTGACTGGAACAGCAGCAGCAGCCTGACTGACTGACCAATTTACTGACAACAACAGCAGCGGATTGGAAAGAGTTAAGAGCTGACCTGGGAAGGCCCCTCATCTTCCCCCAGGACATTGTCAGCACAACATTCAAACCAGAACGGCCAGTCTGGTCAAGGAGCACCAACATCTAAATGGCCATGCTAATGACTCCATGGGAGGAGAGCATTAAGGAAGCCTATGAAAGGAAGCTGTTGACGTGCCAGACACTCGTGGATGAATGCACTGACAAGGGATGGAAGGTCAAGTGTCTACCAGTAGAAGGACACTAGGGATTCTATGAGTAAAGGGAGCAGAGCGTTAGAAGATCTGTTGCATAGCTAGGCAGGAGGCAGAGAGGGCATGGTAATGGCTGGAGGAGCAGTTGGCAAGCCACCTGGCTCAGATGGGGCCTGATCGACCCGATCGGTGCACCCTTCAGAAGGTGTAGTGAGCAGCGACAAAACACCTAATGCATTGGGGACCTCACCTGAGCATAAGCCATTTTGCAGCTTTCCTCTGTGTGCAGGTAAAGTACGGCAAGCTAGCCATAGCATATTCAGTTAATATCATATGTGACCTGAAGTTACTCCTATTCTAATGACTCAGCATCACACTCTGGACAAGAGCAGTACCAGGATCATGGGGAGAACATAAACACAAATGAATAAACAGGAGAGATATGGTCATGATACATGCATAGCACACAGTTCTGTCATGCTGCCCTCTTAGAAAAAAAAGGGTTCCAAAAGGGTTCTTCGGCTGTCCCCATAGGAGAACCCTTTTTTGGTTCCGGAGAGAACACTTTTTTGGTCCTACATGGAAAGGGTTCTACATAGAACCAAAAAGGGTTCTTCGGCTGTCCCCATAGGAGAACCGTTTTTTGGTTCCAGGGAGAACACTTTTTTGGTCCTACATGGAAAGGGTTCTACATATTCAAAGGGTTGTCCTATGGGGACAGTTGAATAACCCTTCCAGGTTCTAGATAGCATAGTTTTTCTAAGAGTGTACGTGTGCACTGATGTGACTTCTAAACTGTACGGGCCAGAATCCCCATTGGAAGTGAGTATTTGTATTTATGTAGTAACGTTTTTATCTGGTAGGTCCGGGAGTCCTAAACATCCTGTATCCTGTTGTCATCATCTCAAAA
Source organism: Oncorhynchus keta (assembly GCF_023373465.1). NCBI lineage: Eukaryota > Metazoa > Chordata > Actinopteri > Salmoniformes > Salmonidae > Oncorhynchus > Oncorhynchus keta. The sequence goes on from NC_068435.1 coordinate 10,826,558, forward strand.
CTGCAATAGTGTTGTTTGTGATTGTTCACTCAGTTGGAAATGTGTCCAAATGTAGCGCCCCAGATACTCTGGCTCTAGCCAAGCGGAGTGTAGAGCTCTGTATGGGGAATAAGGCGCCATGCTGTAAGCAGACGTTGTATTGTGATCACCTAAGGTTCCGCATTCTCCTGGAGGACCCGGTGGTCCAGGTAGTCCTGGTTGTCCGATAGAGTCTCCTGGGTCACCTGCAGAATAGGGTCAGGGTTTGAGTGTCAGGAAACAGAGAAGATCAGAGAGAGGAACCTCCCTTTCCTCTCTTCCTGTCCCTTTATGACCTCCCCTTCCTCTCTTCCTGTCCCTTAATGACCTCCCCCTCCTCTCCCTTTATGACCTCCCCTTCCTCTCTTCCTGTCCTTTATGACCTCCCCTTCCTCTCTCCCTGTCCCTTTATGACCTCCCCTTCCTCTCTCCCTGTCCCTTTATGACCTCCCCTTCCTCTCTCCCTGTCCCTTTATGACCTCCCCTTCCTCTCTCCCTGTCCCTTTATGACCTCCCCTTCCTCTCTTCCTGTCCCTTTATGACCTCCCCTTCCTCTCTCCCTGTCCCTTTATGACCTCCCCTTCCTCTCTCCCTGTCCCTTTATGACCTCCCCTTCCTCTCTCCCTGTCCCTTTATGACCTCCCCTTCCTCTCTGCCTGTCCCTTTATGACCTCCCCTTCCTCTCTTCCTGTCCCTTTATGACCTCCCCTTCCTCTCCCTTTATGACCTCCCCTTCCTCTCTCCCTGTCCCTTTATGACCTCCCCTTCCTCTCTCCCTGTCCCTTTATGACCTCCCCTTCCTCTCTCCCTGTCCCTTTATGACCTCCCCTTCCTCTCTGCCTGTCCCTTTATGACCTCCCCTTCCTCTCTCCCTGTCCCTTTATGACCTCCCCTTCCTCTCTTCCTGTCCCTTTATGACCTCCCCTTCCTCTCCCTTTATGACCTCCCCTTCCTCTCCCTTTATGACCTCCCCTTCCTCTCCCTTTATGACTTCCCCTTCCTCTCTTCCTGTCCCTTTATGACCTCCCCTTCCTCTCTTCCTGTCCATTTATGACCTCCCCTTCCTCTCCCTTTATGACCTCCCCTTCCTCTCTCCCTGTCCCTTTATGACCTCCCCTTCCTCTCTCCCTGTCCCTTTATAACCTCCCCTTCCTCTCTCCCTGTCCCTTTATGACCTCCCCTTCCTCTCTTCCTGTCCCTTTATGACCTCCCCTTCCTCTCTCCCTGTCCCTTTATGACCTCCCCTTCCTCTCTTCCTGTCCCTTTATGACCTCCCCTTCCTCTCTCCCTGTCCCTTTATAACCTCCCCTTCCTCTCTCCCTGTCCCTTTATGACCTCCCCTTCCTCTCTTCCTGTCCCTTTATGACCTCCCCTTCCTCTCTTCTTGTCCCTTTATGACCTCCCCTTCCTCTCTTCCTGTCCCTTTATGACCTCCCCTTCCTCTCTTCTTGTCCCTTTAAGGTCCCCTTATCATGTTTGTGTGTATTTTCTGTTGTCTCTCTACTCACCCTTTAAGCCTGTCATTCCTGGAAGGCCTGGGTTCCCAGGAGGGCCCGTGTGCCCAGGGTCCCCCTGCAAGGGGGATAAACCAACAGTCACTGGCATAGCAACACACAGTAACACCCACACACCAAGATACTCACACATAAACATCCTGTGTCTTAACAAAGACATGTGTTCTTACATTACTTCCAAGACCACTTACTTGGGAGGGAATATATTCTCAATTTAAATACATACAGACATACTGCACCTCATTTATCAATCTTGAGCAGCATTAATTTGTCTGGAAACCATTCATAATAGCAATTTTTACCAAAGTTTTAGTAGTTTAATGAGGTAAACAAAGAACATCTAAGATGTAGTGATGAGTATCAGTAATGAAGTACCTTATCACCGACTGGTCCAGGGAAACCAACTATACCACTCAAGCCTTTAGGTCCTCGGGATCCGGGGGGTCCAGGGAGACCAGGTCTGCCAGGTTGTCCTGGGAGCCCTTTCTCATATCCAGGAGGACCATCCTGTCCATTCCCCCCTGGTTTACCTGGTGACCCACTTGAGCCCTTGGAACCTGAGAAGAAAGAACAGTGCATTGTTTATCCATGTCTTATTAGAGAATCAAAAATACAGTCCCGCCGTCTACCACCTGCTAAAATACAGTCCCGCCGTCTACCACCTGCTAAAATACAGTCCCGCCGTCTACCACCTGCTAAAATACAGTCCCGCCGTCTACCACCTGCTAAAATACAGTCCCGCCGTCTACCACCTGCTAAAATACAGTCCTGCCGTCTACCACCTGCTAAAATACAGTCCCGCCGTCTACCACCTGCTAAAATACAGTCCCGCCGTCTACCACCTGCTAAAATACAGTCCTGCCGTCTACCACCTGCTAAAATACAGTCCTGCCGTCTAGCTAAAATACAGTCCCGCCGTCTACCACCTGCTAAAATACAGTCCCGCCGTCTACCACCTGCTAAAATACAGTCCCGCCGTCTACCACCTGCTAAAATACAGTCCCGCCGTCTACCACCTGCTAAAATACAGTCCCGCCGTCTACCACCTGCTAAAATACAGTCCCGCCGTCTACCACCTGCTAAAATACAGTCCCGCCGTCTACCACCTGCTAAAATACAGTCCCGCCGTCTACCACCTGCTAAAATACACCTGCTAAAATACAGTCCCGCCGTCTACCACCTGCTAAAATACAGTCCCGCCGTCTACCACCTGCTAAACCTGCTAAAATACAGTCCCGCCGTCTACCACCTGCTAAAATACAGTCCCGCCGTCTACCACCTGCTCCCGCCGTCTACCACCTGCTAAAATACAGTCCCGCCGCTACCACCTGCTCCCGCCGTACCACCTGCTAAAATACAGTCCCGCCGTCTACCACCTGCTAAAATACAGTCCCGCCGTCTACCACCTGCTAAAATACAGTCCCGCCGTCTACCACCTGCTAAAATACAGTCCCGCCGTCTACCACCTGCTAAAATACAGTCCCGCCGTCTACCACCTGCTAAAATACAGTCCCGCCGTCTACCACCTGCTAAAATACAGTCCCGCCGTCTACCACCTGCTAAAATACAGTCCCGCCGTCTACCACCTGCTAAAATACAGTCCCGCCGTCTACCACCTGCTAAAATACAGTCCTGCCGTCTACCACCTGCTAAAATACAGTCCCGCCGTCTACCACCTGCTAAAATACAGTCCCGCCGTCTACCACCTGCTAAAATACAGTCCCGCCGTCTACCACCTGCCCGCCGTCTACCACCTGCTAAAATACAGTCCCGCCGTCTACCACCTGCTAAAATACAGTCCCGCCGTCTACCACCTGCTAAAATACAGTCCCGCCGTCTACCACCTGCTAAAATACAGTCCCGCCGTCTACCACCTGCTAAAATACAGTCCCGCCGTCTACCACCTGCTAAAATACAGTCCCGCCGTCTACCACCTGCTAAAATACAGTCCCGCCGTCTACCACCTGCTAAAATACAGTCCCGCCGTCTACCACCTGCATCCTCTTATATTAGTTTGAAGGATTTTTCACCAAAAAAAAACCTAGTCCAACATGTATTACCAAAGCAGAACTGATCTGTTTTAACACAGTTGCATGATGCTACTGCGAACCCTTTTCTCTGAAAAAAGGGCTCCAAAAAGGCTCATTGGCTGTCCAAACAGGAGAACCCTTTTTTAGTTCTAAGTACAATTTTCCATATAGAACCCTCTGTGTTCTATATGGAACTCAAAAGGATTCTACTTGGAACCAAAATGGGTTCTTCAAAGGGTTCTCCTATGGGGACAGCCAGAGAACCCTTTCGGGTTCTAGATAGCACCTTGTTTTGTAAGAGTGTTCAGAGGGGGTTGTGTTGTCTCTCTCTCACCTCTTGCTCCAGTGAAGCCATCCTCTCCTGGTGGTCCTTCAGAGCCCTTCTGTCCTTTAACGGTTATGACTCCTACTGGGCCAGGACTTCCGGGGGGACCTCTGTGACCTGGGGACATTCTACACTGTCAATGTGTAATATACTGAACAATATAATATACTACACTATGTGTACATATAAGTACAACATATATAATAAGTACAACATATATAATACTGTGAATGTGTAATATACTGAACAATATAATATACTACATTATGTGCACATATAAGTACAACATATATAAGACTGTGAATGCAACAACAACGGGTGATATGGCGTTCTATGCAGAAACGGTCTACGACGAGGGACAGCACACTGAAATAGTAATGTTATGTAAAGTATGCAGAGAGGAAATCATGCACATAGTCATGAAGAGAAATAGGATACCATAAACAAGGAAGTATACACAGAGAGAATAGTTTTCTAAATTCACTGAAATGACACTCCACATAAAGAGAGTAATTACAAATACTTCTAAGGAAGGTTGACTGTCTGTGTGCAGATACCAAAGGTAGACACAATACTTTGTATGTATTTTATTATGTGGATGCTGCAATGTGCATACACTGTAATGTACAGTTTGTACCTTTGGCTCCTTTGTACCCCTGGTCTCCATCCTGACCGTCGCGTCCTGTAAAACCCCTCTCCCCTTGCCTCCCGTGGGATCCTGGGTTTCCAGGCACACCCGGTGTACCAGGAACAGCCGACCCATCTCTACCAGGATATCCCCTGGGCCCTGGGAAAGATGACATCATTGGGAATAGTTGTCATAGGATAATAATAAAGATAGTCCATTGGCTGGGTCATGTTCATTAGGGCATCACCTGAAAAATATTTTGCAATGGAAAAACAATTTGTGTTTCTTATTGGTGCCTAATGAACACGGTCCTGGTATACTTTGTACTTAAAATGGGATATCAGAGTTGTGTACGTCTATTTTGCAGGCTGTCTATTTCGAGGCAGGCGATACCCAAAACAAGGCATCCATATTTATATATCGTTATCCCAATTCAAGTTATTCAATTCAAAGTGCGAACAGAGAATCACGTAAATGTCATAACATTACAGTGCCTTTGGAAAGTATTCAGACCGTTGACTTTTCCCACATTTTGTTAAGTTACAGCCTTATTCTAAAATTGATTAAATAAATACAAAGCCAAAGCAATATACACACAATACCCCATAATGACATCACAATACACCATAATGACATCACAATACCCCATAATGACATCACAATACCTCATAATGACAAAGTGAAAAAAGGTTGTTAGAAATTTGGGCAAATCTATTCAAATTAAAAAACAGAAATACCTTATTTACATAAGTATTCAGACCATTTGCTATGAGACTCGAAGTTGAGCTCAGGTGCATCCTGTTTCCATTGATCATCCTTGAGATGTTTCTACAACTTCATTGGAGACCACCCATGGTAAAGTCAATCGATTGGACATGATTTGGAAAGGCACACACATGTGTATATAAGGTTCCACAGTTGACAGTGCATGTCAGAGCAAAAACCAAGCCATGAGGTTGAAGGAATTGTCAGTAGGGCTCCGAGACAGGATTGTGTCGAGGCACAGATCTGGGGATTGGTACCAAAACATTCTGCAGCAATTAAAGGTCCCCAAGTACCAGTGGTGTAAAGTACTTAAGTAAACATACTTTAAAGTACTACTTAAGTGTTTTTTGGGGTGTACTTTAGTATTTATATCTGTACTTTAGTATTTATATTTTGGACAACTTTTAATTCACTACATTCCTAAAGAAAATGATGTACTTTTTACTCCATACATTTTACCTGACAACCAAAAGTACTTGTTGCATTTTAAATGCTTAGCAGGACAGGAAAATGGTCCAATTCACGCACATCAAGAGAACATCTCTGGTCATCCCTACTGCCTCTGATCTGGTAGACTCACTAAACATACATGCTTAATTTGTAAATGATGTCTGAGTGTGGGAGTGTGCACCTGGCTATCTTTAAATTTGTTTTGATTTGCTTAATATAATGAAAGTGACATGATTTATACTTGTACTTTTGATACTTAAGTATATTTAAAACCAAATACTTTTTTAAAACTTTTACTCAAGTAGTATTTTACTGGGTGACTTTCACTTTTACTTGAGTCATTTTCATTTAAGGTATTTTTTTATTTCTCAAGTATGAAAATGGGGTCCTTTTTCCACCACTGCCAAGAACACAGTGTCCTCCATCATTCTTAAATGGAAGAATTTTGGAACCATCAAGGGCTGGCCGCCCGGCCAAACTGAGCAATTGGGGGAAAAGGGCTTTGGTCAGGGAGGTGACCAAGAAACCGATGGTCACTCAGCTCTGGAGTTCCTCTGTGGACACGGGAGAACCTTCCAGAAGGACAACCATCTCTGCAGCCCTCCACCAATCAGGCCTTTATGGTAGAGTGGGCAGACGGAAGCCACTCTTCAGTAAAAGGCACATGACAGCCCGCTTGGAGTTTGTCAAAAGGCATCTAAAGGACTCTCAGACCATGAGAAACAAGATTATCTGGTCTGATGAAACCAAGATTGAACTCTTTGGCCTGAATGCCAAGCGTCACGTCTCAAGGACATCCCTACAGTGAAGCATGGTGGTGGCAGCATCATGCTGTGGGGATGTTTTTCAGCTGCAGGGACTGGGAGACTAGTCAGTATTGAGGGAAAGCTGGAGGGAAGGTTCACCATCCAATAGGACAACGACCCTAAGCACACAGCCAGGACAACACAGGAGTGGCTTCGGGACAAGTCTCTGAAAGTCCTTGAGTGATCCAGCCAGAGCACGACCTGAAAATAGCTGTGCAGCAACGCTCCCCATCCAACCTGACAGAGCTTGAGAGGATCTGCAGAGAAGAATGGGAGAAATACAGATGCAACGTCATACCTAAGAAGAAAAAAGGCTGTAATCACTGCCAAAGGTACTTCAACAAAGTACTGAGTAAAGGGTCTGAATACTTATGTAAATGTAATATTTCAGTAAAAAAAAAAAAAAAATTGGCAACAAAAAAATCCCATCCGTTTTTGCTTTGTCATTATGAGGTATTGTGATGTCATTATGGGGTATTGTGATGTCATTATGGGGTATTGTGTGTAAATTGATGAGGGAAAAAAATTATTTTATCCATTTTAGAATAAGGCTGTAGCGTATCAAAGTGTGTAAAAAGACAGTGGGTCTGAATACTTTCCGAAGGCACTGTATTTTAGTCAACCGGGTGGATGCTGAGACAAGCTGGAAACAAAAATAGCTTCTGTTTATTAAACATGTAATACAATAGTAAAAGCAACCAGCATATTATTTGACATTGCCTGTTGCTGTGGTATGTTCAGATGATAATGATAATAACCATCATCATCAAAATTATAATTAATAAATAGTGATAAAAATTGTAATAACAATATTGCTAATAATAATATTGATGATAATAATAATAATATTGATAATAATAATAATTATTATTATAATTGGACCTGGCTCACCTTTGGTTCCTGTTACACCAGGGAAGCCCGGGACACCTGGTGACCCACTGAAACCTTTGGCACCAACGGGTCCCGGGGGACCAGGAGGCCCGGGGATCCCTGCTGGTCCCTTCACTCCACGTCCAGGAGGACCCATCGCACCCTTATGTCCTTTATAACCACGGAAACCTAACAAGACACACCACTAATTGACTGAAAGCAGTACATGTCTTTTTAACAAAATGTGAGGTGGAGGACTGTTCAGAGCATATTGTACAATGGGAAGCTATGTGCAGTGAGTATTGAAGTGCTTAGTTAATACTGATGCCATATTAATCTTTTATAATTTATAGTTCCCTTAAAGTGTGACTGTTAAAATGACTATGGAACGATGACATGCTCTGGGGATAGTTCCAAAACCTAACCGATTCCTGATTTTAGCTGTGTGTCAAACAGATCAAACACGAAAAGAACTGTACCGTGTGGTGGCTATTTTAGATCCTCACCCGATGGGCCCCTGACTCCTGGTGGTCCTGAGGCTCCCGGTGGGCCAACAGCTCCTTTCTCTCTACATTCTGTTGGCCCTGGAGGACCGCCCGGTCCTGGGTCCCCAGTGTCTCCTTTTGACCCCTTGTAACCCACACCTCCGTACGGGCCTGATCCCCCTGTTATGAAATCACCATATGGTTAGAGATGCAATGAGCCCCATCTTAGAGTCACCAAGAACAATGAAAGATTGTAAAGCATTCAAAATACAGTACCTGTCAAAAGTTTGGACACACCTACTCATTCAAGGGTTTTATTTTCTTCATTGTAGAATAATAGTGAGGACATCAAAACTATGAAATAACACATATGGAATCATGTAGTAACCAAAAAAAGTGTTAAACAAATCTAAATATATTTTATAATTCAGATTCTTCAAAGTAGCCACCCTTTGACTTGATGACAACTTTGCACACTCTTGGCATTCTCTCAACCAGCTTCACGAGGTAGTCACTTGGAATGCATTTAAATTAACAGATGTGCCTTGTTAAAAGTTCATTTGTGGAATTTCTTTCCTTCTTAACGCATTTGAGCCAATCAGTTGTGTTGTGACAAGGTAGGGGTGGTATACAGAAGATAACCCTATTTGGTAAAAAACGTAAAAGTCCATATAATGGTAAGAACAGCTCAAATAAGCAAAGAGAAACGACAGTCAATCATGACTTAAGACATGAAGGTCAGTCAATCCGGAACATTTCCAGAATTTTAAAAGTTGCTTCAAGTGCAGTTGCAAAAACCATCAAGCGCTATGATGAAACTGGCTCTCATGAGGACCACCACAGGAAAGGAAGACCGAGAGTTACCTCTGCTGTAGAGGATAAGTTCATTAGAGTTACCAGCCCAAATAAAAACTTCACAGAGTACAAGTAACAGACAGATCTCTAAAGCAACTGTTCAGAGGAGACTGCATGAATCAGACCTTCATGGTCGAGTTGCTGCTAAGAAACAACTACTAAAGGACATCAACAAGAAGAAGACACTTTCTTGGGCCAAGAAACACAACCAATGGACATTAGACAGGTGGAAATCTGTCCTTTGGTTAGATGAGCCCAAATTATAGATTTTTGGTTCCAACTGCCATGTCTTTATGAGACGCAGAGTAGGTGAACAGATGATCTCCGCTTGTGCGGTTCCCACTGTGAAGCATGGAGGAGGAGGTGTGATGGTGTTAGGGTGCTTTTCCGGTGACACTGTCAGTGATTTATTTAGAATTCAAGGCACCACAGCATTCTGCAGCAATACGGTTTGCATTTAGTGGGACTACCATTTGTTTTTCAACAGGACAACGACCCAAAACACACCTCCAGCCTGTGTAAGGGCTATTTGATCTAGAAGGAGAGTTATGGAGTGCTGCATCAGATGACCTGGCCTCCACAATCACCCAACCTCAATCCAGTTGAGATGGTTAGGGTTGAGTTGGACTGCAGAGCGAAGGAAAAGCAGCCAACAAGTGCTCAACATATGTGGGAACTCCTTCAAGACTTTTGGAAAAGCATTACAGGTGAAGCAGATTAAGAGAATGCCAAGAGTTTGCAAAGCTGTCATTAAGGTAAAGGGTGGCTACTTTGAAGAATCTCAAATATCAAATATATTTTGATTTGTTTAACACTTTTTTGCTTACAACATGATTCCATGTGTGTTATTTCATAGTGTTTATGTCTTCACTCTAAAATTAGTAAAGAAAGAAAAGTAAAGAAATAGTAAAGAAAACCCTGGAATGAGTAGGTGTGTCCAAACTTCTGCCTGGTACTGTACATATACAGTAACAGTGTCTGGTAGGTCAATGCAATGTTCTTCCAAAGTCCACTGCTCTATAATGGTCTCTCTTTCACTGTGTTGACTACTAGATGTTATGACAGTGAAATATTGTGTGTGTGTATTAACAGTGAGTTAGATGCACCTGGAGGCCCAGGGATGCCTGGCAAACCAGGATCTCCCTTGGGTCCCAGTAACCCAGGTAGTCCAGGTGGACCCACGGGACCAGGTCCGGTGTCAAAGGTGTCTCCTGGAGGTCCCGGCCAGCCTGGAGAGCCTGGTGGTCCACGGAGTCCTGGTGGTCCGTCCAGGTTGATTCCAGGTTGACCAGGGTCACCATTATCTCCAACACATCCTTGGTGTCCTGTTTGGGAAGAGGGATCCAGACATGAACCATCTAACTACTCAGACTAACTATAAACACTAACTACAAACACTAACTCTCCAACCAGTCCCTTCAGTTATAACCATTATAACCCGTCTTCATTTTAAGATGATATCTATTTACTCTGTAAATATTACAAGCCTGAGGAATGACCACGGTCAAGTTTTGTGTCTCTATTCAATATCGTCTAGATTAGAATTTCTGAGGTAGGAGTTTTACTGGAGTAGCACTGCTGAGGTAGGAGTAGCACTGCTGAGGTAGGAGTAGCACGGCTAAGGTAGGAGTAGCACGGCTGAGGTAGGAGTAGCACGGCTGAGGTAGGAGTAGCACTGCTGAGGTAGGAGTAGCACTGCTGAGGTAGGAGTAGCGCGGCTGAGGTAGGAGTAGCACGGCTGAGGTAGGAGTAGCACGGCTGAGGTTGGAGTTTTACTGGAGTAGCACTGCTGAGGTAGGAGTAGCACTGCTGAGGTTGGAGTAGCACTGCTGGGGTAGGAGTAGCACTGCTGAGGTAGGAGTAGCACTGGAGTAGCACTGCTGAGGTAGGAGTAGCACTGCTGAGGTAGGAGTAGCACTGCTGAGGTAGGAGCAGCACTGCTGAGGTAGGAGTAGCACTGCTGAGGTAGGAGTAGCACTGCTGAGGTAGGAGTAGCGCGGCTGAGGTAGGAGTAGCACGGCTGAGGTAGGAGTAGCACGGCTGAGGTAGGAGTAGCACGGCTGAGGTTGGAGTTTTACTGGAGTAGCACTGCTGAGGTAGGAGTAGCACTGCTGAGGTTGGAGTAGCACTGCTGGGGTAGGAGTAGCACTGCTGAGGTAGGAGTAGCACTGCTGAGGTAGGAGTAGCACTGCTGAGGTAGGAGCAGCACTGCTGAGGTAGGAGTAGCACTGCTGAGGTAGGAGCAGCACTGCTGAGGTAGGAGTAGCACTGCTGAGGTAGGAGTAGCACTGCTGAGGTAGGAGTAGCACGGCTGAGGTAGGAGTAGAACTGCTGAGGTTGGAGTAGCACTGCTGAGGTTGGAGTAGCACTGCTGAGGTAGGAGTAGAACTGCTGAGGTTGGAGTAGCACTGCTGAGGTTGGAGTAGCACTGCTGAGGTAGGGTTAGCACTGCTGAGGTAGGAGTAGAACTGCTGAGGTTGGAGTAGCACTGCTGAGGTTGGAGTAGCACTGCTGAGGTTGGAGTAGCACTGCTGAGGTAGGGTTAGCACTGCTGAGGTAGGAGTAGAACTGCTGAGGTTGGAGTAGCACTGCTGAGGTTGGAGTAGCACTGCTGAGGTAGGGTTAGCACTGCTGAGGTAGGAGTAGCACTGCTGAGGTTGGAGTAGCACTGCTGAGGTTGGAGTAGAACTGCTGAGGTTGGAGTAGCACTGCTGAGGTAGGGTTAGAACTGCTGAGGTTGGAGTAGAACTGCTGAGGTTGGGTTAGCACTGCTGAGGTACTGCTGAGGTTAGCACTGCTGAGGTTGGAGTAGCACTGCTGAGGTAGGGTTAGCACTGCTGAGGTTGGAGTAGAACTGCTGAGGTAGGGTTAGCACTGCTGAGGTTGGAGTAGCACTGCTGAGGTTGGAGTAGCACTGCTGAGGTTGGAGTAGAACTGCTGAGGTTGGAGTAGCACTGCTGAGGTAGGGTTAGAACTGCTGAGGTTGGAGTAGAACTGCTGAGGTTGGAGTAGCACTGCTGAGGTTGGAGTAGCACTGCTGAGGTAGGGTTAGCACTGCTGAGGTAGGAGTAGCACTGCTGAGGTTGGAGTAGCACTGCTGAGGTTGGAGTAGCACTGCTGAGGTAGGGTTAGCACTGCTGAGGTAGGGTTAGCACTGCTGAGGTAGGGTTAGCACTGCTGAGGTAGGGTTAGCACTGCCCTCTACTGGACGTATGGTGGAACCTAGCCAGGTCCAATCCATTTCATAAAGATAGAATGCAACTCTGGTTTGATTTTACTTTAACTTTATCACTTGTCTGCCTAACAAATGAACCCACTGACCAACAAACACACCAACCAGCCATCCAACTAAACTCTGTCTATTAATGACATAAAAGCTCATTTAGAAAATAAACCCAGAACGCAATTGAGCGCCGCCCCATGTGTCTCCCGGTCTCAGCCGGATGCGGCAGATCCTGGACTCGAACCAGGATCTCTAGTAGCACAGCTAGCACTGCGATGCAGTGCCTTAGACCACTGAGCCACTCAGGAGGCCCCATGTACAAAGGATTAACACTTGTGTGATCCCTTCCAAACCGTCATTACCTGGTGGTCCAGTTCCTCCATCTGTCCCGTCATCTCCTCTCATGCCTTGAGGTCCAAGGGAACCTGTGGGACCTGGGAAACCAAGTGGTCCTGGTGTCCCAGGATTCCCTGGGGAGGGTCAATCAGAACAGGTTGATCAGTCAGTGGCAATCAATATATCCCCTGTCAATCAATCTATCACCACTGTCAATCAATATATCCCCTGTCAATCAATCCATCACCACTGTCAATCAATATATCCCCTGTCAATCAATGTATCAACACTGTCAATCAATCTATCCCCTGTCAATCAATCTATCACCACTGTCAATCAATATATCCCCTGTCAATCAATGTATCAACACTGTCAATCAATCTATCCCCTGTCAATCAAACTATCACCACTGTCAATCAATATATCCCCTGTCAATCAATCTATCACCACTGTCAATCAATATATCCCCTGTCAATCAATGTATCAACACTGTCAATCAATCTATCCCCTGTCAATCAACCTATCACCACGTTCAATCATTATATCACCTATTAATCATATTTCAGACTCCCAAAGTATGCTAAGAAAACCTAAAAACACATACTGACACTGTTAAAGATTATGTGTGTATGTACAGTAGTTGCTTACCTGGGGGCCCAAGTAGACCCTTTAATCCAGGTAGGCCAGGGTTGGAAGGGCCACAGGGCAGAACCTCGCCTGGTGATGCAAAGAAAAAGGTTTCCCTTCGGTAAAACAGATTTTGAGCTGAACTAGATTTGCCATGATTAAACACATATATGCAATAAATAGACAGAACGCATTTTGTTCAGTAAATATTAAATGACATAATGTTAACCTAAGACCATTACCACGGAGTAGATTTTCATTCAGGCGTTTCTCTCTCTATCGGTCCTACCTAGAGGTCCAGGTTGTCCAGTTTGTCCAGGGGGACCTGGGAGGCCCGCATCCCCTGGGGGCCCTTGGTGGCCATGACGGCCTGGAGCACCAGGGCCTGGGGGGCCCGGTGTGCCTGGGGGGCCTTTAGGACCATGGAGCCCTGGGTAGCCTTTGTCACCTACCGAGCCACCATAACCGTCACCCTGACGGATGGCAAGTCATCACAAGTTGTCCCTTACAGGCTGATCTAAAGTCAGTTTTGTGTTTCCCCACTAATGATTTAGGTTGGGTCTTGGGGAGGGCAAGCTAATCCTAGATCTGTACCTAGTGGAAGCCCGGAGCAGAAATCGTACACTGACAACACAGACAGACTGCAGATGCACTAACCCGCTGGGAACACACTGGTTGAAGCAACGTTGTTTCCACGTCATTTCAATGAAATTACATTGAACCAACGTGGAATAGATGTTGAATAGACGTTGAATTAACGTCTGTGCCCAGTGGGAATTAACTGTTACCCCAATATTATAGTGTGGAAATGTAGGAAATTATCCTAATGTCCCCCCACATTTCAAATCAAAATGACCCTGGGTAGATTAATGTTCCTCTGACAGACTAGCCCACTAACTCACCGGGGGTCCGGGGTCTCCCACAGCGCCAGGGGAGCCATCGGATCCTGGTCGACCGGTGGCGCCATGCGGTCCGTTGGGGCCATTGAAGCCCGGGTCACCCTTCGCACCTGTCAATTCAAATGTCCAAAACAACAAGTTATGTAATGTCAATGTATTACACCAAAATGCTAAAGGCAATGTTATGAAGAAGTTTGAGGGGGACATTTAAAAAGTGCATTTTACATTTCATGTAATTTGACAAATGTAATTTCAAACCAGCTTTGGGTTAAAATATACAGCACTGACATATGTTTTCCTCTGTGGCTCAGTTGGAAAAGTATGACACAAAGGTACGGGTTCCATTCCCACAGGAATCACATACACATACTAAAGAACTCACTGTCCTGTCAGTGGTGTGTATTGGTGTGGAGACTCGTAACACCTCATCATTGCTGCTTAATAAATCCTGCAATCAGATTTCCATCATGATGTAGGTTTTTTTTTGGGACCTTTATTTAACTAGGCAGGTCAGTTAAGAACAAATTATTATTTTCAATGACAGCCTAGGAACAGTGGGTTAACTGCCTGTTCAGGGGCAGAACAACAGATTTGTACCTTGTCAGTTCAGGGGTTTGAACTGGCAACCTTCTGGTTACTAGGCCAACACTCTAACCACTAGGCTACCCTTGCGTGCCATTGTTTACTGGTTATATGTGTGTGTGTGTGTGTGTAAGGTTCAACATTCACCTTCTGCCAACCTTTCTGTATAGTCTACACATACAGTTTGATGTATACTTGGATAAATCCCAAGGTATGCACCAACCAGAACGCAGTGGAACTGCCTCTACAACGCAATGACGCAAGGCAAACGCAGCGTTCCAATGGAAATGAGTGTACTTCTGGTGTACCAAAACGCAATGAAGCTGATGGTCTGATCGAGGCGTAAGATTTTCTCACGTTGCCCATTCTAATCTGGATCACATCTTCCACTCACCTTTATGGTTGGTCACATAGGACTCTCCCTTCTGTCCCTTCACTCCATTGTAACCAGGCCTGCCTGGGTTGCCCTACAGGGGGAAGCATGTCCAGACAACATCACTGTAACCTGCCTGGGTTACCCTACAGTCCAGACAACATCACTGTAGCCTGCCTGCGTTGCCCTACAGTCCAGACAACATCACTGTAACCTGCCTGCGTTGCCCTACAGTCCAGACAACATCACTGTAACCTGCCTGGGTTGCCCTACAGTCCAGACAACATCACTGTAGCCTGCCTGGGTTGCCCTACAGGGGGAAGCATGTCCAGACAACATCACTGTAACCTGCCTGGGTTGCCCTACAGTCCAGACAACATCACTGTAGCCTGCCTGGGTTGCCCTACAGGGGGAAGCATGTCCAGACAACATCACTGTAACCTGCCTGGGTTACCCTACAGTCCAGACAACATCACTGTAACCTGCCTGGGTTGCCCTACAGTCCAGACAACATCACTGTAACCTGCCTGGGTTACCCTACAGTCCAGACAACACCACTGTAACCTGCCTGGGTTACCCTACAGTCCAGACAACATCACTGTAACCTGCCTGGGTTGCCCTACAGTCCAGACAACATCACTGTAACCTGCCTGGGTTACCCTACAGTCCAGACAACATCACTGTAGCCTGCCTGGGTTGCCCTACAGTCCAGACAACATCACTGTAGCCTGCCTGGGTTGCCCTACAGTCCAGACAACATCACTGTAACCTGCCTGGGTTGCCCTACAGTCCAGACAACATCACTGTAACCTGCCTGGGTTGCCCTACAGTCCAGACAACATCACTGTAACCTGCCTGGGTTACCCTACAGTCCAGACAACATCACTGTAACCTGCCTGGGTTGCCCTACAGTCCAGACAACATCACTGTAGCCTGCCTGGGTTGCCCTACAGTCCAGACAACATCACTGTAGCCTGCCTGGGTTGCCCTACAGTCCAGACAACATCACTGTAGCCTGCCTGGGTTGCCCTACAGGGGGAAGCATGTCCAGACAACATCACTGTAACCTGCCTGGGTTGCCCTACAGTCCAGACAACATCACTGTAGCCTGCCTGGGTTGCCCTACAGGGGGAAGCATGTCCAGACAACATCACTGTAACCTGCCTGGGTTACCCTACAGTCCAGACAACATCACTGTAACCTGCCTGGGTTGCCCTACAGTCCAGACAACATCACTGTAGCCTGCCTGGGTTACCCTACAGTCCAGACAACACCACTGTAACCTGCCTGGGTTACCCTACAGTCCAGACAACATCACTGTAACCTGCCTGGGTTGCCCTACAGTCCAGACAACATCACTGTAGCCTGCCTGGGTTACCCTACAGTCCAGACAACACCACTGTAACCTGCCTGGGTTACCCTACAGTCCAGACAACATCACTGTAGCCTGCCTGGGTTGCCCTACAGTCCAGACAACATCACTGTAGCCTGCCTGGGTTACCCTACAGTCCAGACAACATCACTGTAACCTGCCTGGGTTACCCTACAGTCCAGACAACATCACTGTAGCCTGCCTGGGTTGCCCTACAGTCCAGACAACATCACTGTAACCTGCCTGGGTTGCCCTACAGTCCAGACAACATCACTGTAACCTGCCTGGGTTGCCCTACAGTCCAGACAACATCACTGTAACCTGCCTGGGTTGCCCTACAGTCCAGACAACATCACTGTAACCTGCCTGGGTTACCCTACAGTCCAGACAACATCACTGTAGCCTGCCTGGGTTGCCCTACAGTCCAGACAACATCACTGTAGCCTGCCTGGGTTGCCCTACAGTCCAGACAGCATCACTGTAGCCTGCCTGGGTTGCCATACAGTCCAGACAACATCACTGTAGCCTGCCTGGGTTACCCTACAGTCCAGACAACATCACTGTAGCCTGCCTGGGTTGCCCTACAGTCCAGACAACATCACTGTAACCTGCCTGGGTTGCCCTACAGTCCAGACAACATCACTGTAGCCTGCCTGGGTTGCCCTACAGTCCATACAACATCACTGTAGCCTGCCTGGGTTGCCCTACAGGGGGAAGCATGTCCAGACAACATCACTGTAACCTGCCTGGGTTACCCTACAGTCCAGACAACATCACTGTAACCTGCCTGGGTTGCCCTACAGTCTAGACAACATCACTGTAACCTGCCTGGGTTGCCCTACAGTCCAGACAACATCACTGTAGCCTGCCTGGGTTACCCTACAGTCCAGACAACACCACTGTAACCTGCCTGGGTTACCCTACAGTCCAGACAACATCACTGTAACCTGCCTGGGTTGCCCTACAGTCCAGACAACATCACTGTAGCCTGCCTGGGTTACCCTACAGTCCAGACAACACCACTGTAACCTGCCTGGGTTACCCTACAGTCCAGACAACATCACTGTAGCCTGCCTGGGTTGCCCTACAGTCCAGACAACATCACTGTAGCCTGCCTGGGTTACCCTACAGTCCAGACAACATCACTGTAACCTGCCTGGGTTACCCTACAGTCCAGACAACATCACTGTAGCCTGCCTGGGTTGCCCTACAGTCCAGACAACATCACTGTAGCCTGCCTGGGTTGCCCTACAGTCCAGACAACATCACTGTAACCTGCCTGGGTTGCCCTACAGTCCAGACAACATCACTGTAACCTGCCTGGGTTGCCCTACAGTCCAGACAACATCACTGTAACCTGCCTGGGTTGCCCTACAGTCCAGACAACATCACTGTAACCTGCCTGGGTTGCCCTACAGTCCAGACAACATCACTGTAGCCTGCCTGGGTTGCCCTACAGTCCAGACAGCATCACTGTAGCCTGCCTGGGTTACCCTACAGTCCAGACAACATCACTGTAGCCTGCCTGGGTTGCCCTACAGGGGAAGCATGTCCAGACAACATCACTGTAACCTGCCTGGGTTGCCCTACAGTCCAGACAACATCACTGTAGCCTGCCTGGGTTGCCCTACAGGGGGAAGCATGTCCAGACAACATCACTGTAACCTGCCTGGGTTACCCTACAGTGACAACATCACTGAACCTGCCTGGGTTGCCCTACAGTCCAGACAACATCACTGTAGCCTGCCTGGGTTACCCTACAGTCCAGACAACACCACTGTAACCTGCCTGGGTTACCCTACAGTCCAGACAACATCACTGTAACCTGCCTGGGTTGCCCTACAGTCCAGACAACATCACTGGAAGGGTTACCCTACAGTGACAACACCACTGAACCTGCCTGGGTTACCCTACAGGTGACAACATCACTGTAGCCTGCCTGGGTTGCCCTACAGTCCAGACAACATCACTGTAGCCTGCCTGGGTTACCCTACAGTCCAGACAACATCACTGTAACCTGCCTGGGTTGCCCTACAGTCCAGACAACATCACTGTAGCCTGCCTGGGTTGCCCTACAGTCCAGACAACATCACTGTAACCTGCCTGGGTTGCCCTACAGTCCAGACAACATCACTGTAACCTGCCTGGGTTGCCCTACAGTCCAGACAACATCACTGTAACCTGCCTGGGTTGCCCTACAGTCCAGACAACATCACTGTAACCTGCCTGGGTTACCCTACAGTCCAGACAACATCACTGACCCTACAGTCCAGACAACATCACTGTAGCCTGCCTGGGTTGCCCTACAGTCCAGACAGCATCACTGTAGCCTGCCTGGGTTGCCATACAGTCCAGACAACATCAAGCCTGCCTGGGTTACCCTACAGTGACAACATCACTGTAGCCTGCCTGTTGCCCTACAGTCCAGACAACATCACTGTAACCTGCCTGGGTTGCCCTAGTCCAGACAACATCACTGTAGCCTGCCTGGGTTGCCCTACAGTCCATACAACATCACTGTAGCCTGCCTGGGTTGCCCTACAGGGGAAGCATGTCCAGACAACATCACTGTAACCTGCCTGGGTTGCCCTACAGTCCAGACAACATCACTGTAGCCTGCCTGGGTTACCCTACAGTCCAGACAACATCACTGTAGCCTGCCTGGGTTGCCCTACAGTCCAGACAACAGGAACCTGCCTGGTTGCCCTACAGTCCAGACAACATCACTGTAACCTGCCTGTTGCCCTACAGTCCAGACAACATCACTGAACCTGCCTGGTTGACAGTCTAGACAACATCACTGTAACCTGCCTGGGTGACAGTCTAGACAACATCACGATAACCTGCCTGTTGCCCTACAGTCCAGACAACATCACTGTAACCTGCCTGCGTTGCCCTACAGTCCAGACAACATCACTGAACCTGCCTGGTTGCCCTACAGTCCAGACAACATCACTGTAACCTGCCTGGGTTGACAGTCTAGACAACATCACTGTAACCTGCCTGGGGACAGTCTAGACAACATCACTGAACCTGCCTGGGTTGACAGTCTAGACAACATCACTGTAACCTGCCTGGGTTACCCTACAGTCCAGACAACATCACTGTAGCCTGCCTGGGTTGCCCTACAGTCTAGACAACACCACTGTAACCTGCCTGGGTTGCCCTACAGTCCAGACAACACCACTGTAACCTTGGGTAAATCCCTGGAATTGAAAGTTACAGATTACTCCTTTAAAGATGATGAATATTCAACTCAACCATACAATGAAAAACCACCACCAACACAGCATGTGCGTGAGACTTCCTGATAAGGAAGGGTTAGTACAGGTGACCAGGAAGGGTGAGTACAGGTGACCAGGAAGGGTTAGTACAGGTGACCAGGAAGGGTTAGTACAGGTGACCAGGAAGGGTTAGTACAGGTGATCAGGAAGGGTGAGTACAGGTGATCAGGAAGGGTTAGTACAGGTGACCAGGAAGGGTTAGTACAGGTGACCAGGAAGGGTTAGTACAGGTGACCAGGAAGGGTTAGTACAGGTGACCAGGAAGGGTTAGTACAGGTGACCAGGAAGGGTTAGTACAGGTGACCAGGAAGGGTTAGTACAGGTGACCAGGAAGGGTTAGTACAGGTGACCAGGAAGGGTTAGTACAGGTGACCAGGAAGGGTTAGTACAGGTGACCAGGAAGGGTTAGTACAGGTGACCAGGAAGGGTTAGCACAGGTGACCAGGAAGGGTTAGTACAGGTGACCAGGAAGGGTTAGTACAGGTGACCAGGAAGGGTTAGTACAGGTGACCAGGAAGGGTTAGTACAGGTGACCAGGAAGGGTTAGTACAGGTGACCTGGAAGGGTTAGTACAGGTGACCAGGAAGGGTTACTACAGGTGACCAGGAAGGGTTACTACAGGTGACCAGGAAGGGTTAGTACAGGTGACCAGGAAGGGTTAGTACAGGTGACCTGGAAGGGTTAGTACAGGTGACCAGGAAGGGTTAGTACAGGTGACCAGGAAGGGTTAGTACAGGTGATCAGGAAGGGTTAGTACAGGTGACCAGGAAGGGTTAGTACAGGTGATCAGGAAGGGTTAGCACAGGTGAGAGGAAGGGTTAGTACAGGTGAGAGGAAGGGTTAGTACAGGTGACCAGGAAGGGTTAGTACAGGTGAGCAGGAAGGGTTAGTACAGGTGACCAGGAAGGGTTAGTACAGGTGAGAGGAAGGGTTAGTACAGGTGACCAGGAAGGGTTAGTACAGGTGACCAGGAAGGGTTAGTACAGGTGACCAGGAAGGGTTAGTACGGGTGATCAGGAAGGGTTAGTACAGGTGACCAGGAAGGGTTAGTACAGGTGACCAG
Organism: Oncorhynchus keta; assembly: GCF_023373465.1. Lineage (NCBI taxonomy): Eukaryota > Metazoa > Chordata > Actinopteri > Salmoniformes > Salmonidae > Oncorhynchus > Oncorhynchus keta. The sequence goes on from NC_068435.1 coordinate 10,847,063, forward strand.
GAAGGGTTAGTACAGGTGATCAGGAAGGGTTAGTACAGGTGATCAGGAAGGGTTAGTACAGGTGATCAGGAAGGGTTAGCACAGGTGAGCAGGAAGGGTTAGCACAGGTGAGCAAGAAGGGTTAGCACAGGTGAGCAGGAAGGGTTAGCACAGGTGACCAGGAAGGGTTAGCACAGGTGACCTGGAAGGGTTAGCACAGGTGACCTGGAAGGGTTAGCACGGGTGACCTGGAAGGGTTAGCACGGGTGACCAGGAAGGGATAGCACAGGTGACCAGGAAGGGTTAGTACAGGTGACCAGGAAGGGTTAGTACAGGTGACCAGGAAGGGTTAGCACAGGTGAGCAAGAAGGGTTAGCACAGGTGACCAGGAAGGGTTAGCACAGGTGACCAGGAAGGGTTAGCACAGGTGACCTGGAAGGGTTAGCACAGGTGACCTGGAAGGGTTAGCACGGGTGACCAGGAAGGGATAGCACAGGTGACCATGAAGGGTTAGTACAGGTGACCAGGAAGGGTTAGTACAGGTGACCAGGAAGGGTTAGTACAGGTGACCAGGAAGGGTTAGTACAGGTGACCAGGAAGGGTTAGTACAGGTGACCAGGAAGGGTTAGTACAGGTGACCAGGAAGGGTTAGTACAGGTGATCAGGAAGGGTTAGTACAGGTGATCAGGAAGGGTTAGTACAGGTGACCAGGAAGGGTTAGTACAGGTGACCTGGAAGGGTTAGTACAGGTGACCAGGAAGGGTTAGTACAGGTGACCAGGAAGGGTTAGTACAGGTGATCAGGAAGGGTTAGTACAGGTGACCAGGAAGGGTTAGTACAGGTGATCAGGAAGGGTTAGCACAGGTGAGAGGAAGGGTTAGTACAGGTGAGAGGAAGGGTTAGTACAGGTGACCAGGAAGGGTTAGTACAGGTGACCAGGAAGGGTTAGTACAGGTGACCAGGAAGGGTTAGTACAGGTGAGAGGAAGGGTTAGTACAGGTGACCAGGAAGGGTTAGTACAGGTGACCAGGAAGGGTTAGTACAGGTGACCAGGAAGGGTTAGTACAGGTGACCAGGAAGGGTTAGTACAGGTGACCAGGAAGGGTTAGTACAGGTGATCAGGAAGGGTTAGTACAGGTGACCAGGAAGGGTTAGTACAGGTGATCAGGAAGGGTTAGTACAGGTGAGAGGAAGGGTTAGTACAGGTGAGAGGAAGGGTTAGTACAGGTGACCAGGAAGGGTTAGTACAGGTGAGAGGAAGGGTTAGTACAGGTGACCAGGAAGGGTTAGTACAGGTGACCAGGAAGGGTTAGTACAGGTGACCAGGAAGGGTTAGTACAGGTGACCAGGAAGGGTTAGTACAGGTGACCAGGAAGGGTTAGTACAGGTGATCAGGAAGGGTTAGTACAGGTGACCAGGAAGGGTTAGTACAGGTGACCAGGAAGGGTTAGTACAGGTGATCAGGAAGGGTTAGTACAGGTGATCAGGAAGGGTTAGTACAGGTGATCAGGAAGGGTTAGTACAGGTGAGCAGGAAGGGTTAGCACAGGTGAGCAAGAAGGGTTAGCGCAGGTGAGCAGGAAGGGTTAGTACAGGTGACCAGGAAGGGTTAGCACAGGTGACCAGGAAGGGTTAGCACAGGTGACCTGGAAGGGTTAGTACGGGTGACCAGGAAGGGATAGCACAGGTGACCAGGAAGGGTTAGTACAGGTGACCAGGAAGGGTTAGTACAGGTGACCAGGAAGGGTTAGTACACAGGTGACCAGGAAGGGTTAGTACAGGTGACCAGGAAGGGTTAGCACAGGTGAGCAGGAAGGGTTAGCACAGGTGAGCAGGAAGGGTTAGCACAGGTGAGCAGGAAGGGTTAGCACAGGTGAGCAGGAAGGGTTAGCACAGGTGACCAGGAAGGGTTAGCACAGGTGACCAGGAAGGGTTAGTACAGGTGACCAGGAAGGGTTAGTACAGGTGAGCAGGAAGGGTTAGTACAGGTGACCAGGAAGGGTTAGTACAGGTGACCAGGAAGGGTTAGTACGGGTGACCTGGAAGGGTTAGCACGGGTGACCAGGAAGGGATAGCACAGGTGACCATGAAGGGTTAGTACAGGTGACCAGGAAGGGTTAGTACAGGTGACCAGGAAGGGTTAGTACAGGTGACCAGGAAGGGTTAGTACAGGTGACCAGGAAGGGTTAGTACAGGTGACCAGGAAGGGTTAGTACAGGTGATAGAGCATAGAGTTCATACCATCCCACAGGAATCTTAGATTACTCCTCTGCATATTGGAATATTCTGTATTGGCACTATGTATCGTTTCTTATGCAAGAAATAGGAACATCACCCAAAGAAATACCTACGTTTGGAAAGCCGATTCTGTGGGCACGTCATGAACTCCTCTCAACCTGTTACAGTGGCGTCTCATAGGGACTCGCCATTACACTTTGCAATAGGTTTAATAAAAAGGGTTTATAATTAGTTTCTATGTTCTACAATATGGGTTAGCCTTACGTGGGATCCTTGTGAGCCAGGGTCCCCATTATATCCATGGTCACCTTTCTCTCCGCTGTGCCCTGGCAGCCCGTCATACCCTAGGGGTCCGCGGGGGCCCGGAGGACCTGGTATCCCTCTGTGACCATTCTCGTACGTACACTCACACTCACCGTTGTAGCCTGAAGGACAGACGCAGACATGGTTAGTGTAATCACACGCAGACAGACATGCACAGACGCGCACACACACACACACACATACACACACATACAAACACCGTCACACATACAAACACACACACACATACAAACACACACACACACACATACACACACACACACACACACACACACACACACAAACACAGAAGAAACAAGTGCACACAACCAACAGGTCCCAAGTGGCGCAGCGGTCTAAGGTACTGCATCTTAGTGCTAGAGGCATCACTACAGACCCTGGTTTGATTCCAGGCTGTATCACAACCGGCCGTGATTAGGATTGGCCCAGCGTCGTCCGGGTTAGGGTTTGGCCGGGGTAGGCTGTCACTTTAAAATAAGAATTTGTTCTTAACTGACTTGCCTATTTAAATACATAAAAATAAATGAAGGTCATTCACCTTTTTCTCCTTTGTATCCTGTTAATCCTGGATATCCGGTATCGCCATCGTCTCCTCGTACACCCGGCTCACCAGGAACACAATAAATGCCTACAGGACATGATTGGTAAACGCCCCCCCCCAAAAAAAAAAAAAATGTTTTATCATTAAAAACATAACTCCACTGATCATCAGTTCCAGTTATATCAGTGACTTCAGAAAATCAGCTAACAACCTGAAACTTTGCATTGTGTCAGTCCAACTTCTAGTCTGCATCCCAAACAGCACTATTCCATACATAGAGCATTACCATGTACCCTCTGGGCCCTAAAAGCAGGGCACTATATGAGAAATATAATGCTATTTGGGACGCTGCCCTAAGCAGTATTTGAAATATGTTGATAGTTTAGTTAAGCAATAAGGCCCGAGGAGGTGTGGTGTATGGCCAATACACCACGGCTAAGGGCTGTTCTTAGGCACGACGCAACAGACCAAAAGGCTCCTTAACAGCTTCTACCACCAAGCCATAAGACCGCTGAACAATTAATCAAATGGCCACCGGACCCCCCGCATTTGTTTTGTACACTGCTGCTACTCCCTGTTTATTATCTATGCATAGTCACTTCACCCCTACCTACATGTACAAATGACCTCTAACCTGTACCCCCGCACACTGACTCGGTACACCCTGTATATATAGCCTCATTATTGTTATTTTATTGTGTTACTTTTTACTTTAATTTATTGGGTACATATGTTCTTAACTCTTATTGAACTGCACTGTTGGTTAAGGGCTTGTAAGTAAAGCATTTCACGGTAAGGTCTACACTTGTTGTATTCTGCGCATGTGACGAATAAAGTTTGATTTGATTTGAGTCCCTAGATACGGTCCTTAGCCGTGGTATATTGGCAAATATACCACAAACCCCCAAGGTGCCTTACTGCTATTATACACTGGTAACGAACGTAATTAGAGTAGTAAAAATAAATGTTTTGTCATACCCGTGGTATTACGGTCTAATATACCACGGCTGTCAGTCAATCAGCATTCAGGGCTCGAACCAGACAGTTTATCACACTCAATATACAATGACATCACGCTTACCTCCACATCCTAACAGAATTCCAGTAATGATACACCGTCGAAACACAGCGATTATGTTAGGCCAAGGAGGTGCACACAATGGAAGGGAAAATGTACACCATGTCAGTAACAGTTCACAGTATACCTTGTATTTACGCTAGAACGTGCATCATTTTAAGTTCCAACGTGTACCATTTCAATGACTACATGAAAAGGGCAGATCATATCTAAATCATGGACAGTGGCTAGAGAGAGCTTGTGGTGTGACTCCATACAGTCTGGTAGTATTGTGTGGTCCTACCTGGACGGCCCGGGGGGCCTCTGAAACCCTTGGCTCCGGGACGCCCTCTTTCACCTGGTTGTCCTGGTATTGGCTCTATAGTGTAGTACCTTCCTGGCTCCCCCTTTAAACCCTTAGGACCAGGGAGACCGGGGTAACCTAGCTGCCCTGATTGACCTGGACAATGAAAAGGACAGACGAGGGGTCAGGGGTTGAGGGGTGAAAGGTGATGGATATAGTGAGTGGTGCATGGTAGCAGAGCTTATGGGTAATACAGTGCTGTATTTGCCCCCTTTCTAATTCCCTCTACTTTTGCATATTTTTGATACCAAATCTTCAACCAAAACCTAATATTAGATAAAGTGAACCTGGGGGGAATAAATAATACAACAATTACACACTTATTTCATAAATAAAGTTATGCAACATCCAATGCCCTGTGTGAAAAGGTAAGGCAACATCCAATGCCCTGTGTGAAAAGGTAAGGCAACACCCAATGCCCTGTGTGAAAAGGTAAGGCAACATCCAATGCCCTGTGTGAAAAGGTAAGGCAACACCCAATGCCCTGTGTGAAAAGGTAAGGCAACATCCAATGCCCTGTGTGAAAAGGTAAGGCAACACCCAATGCCCTGTGTGAAAAGGTAAGGCAACATCCAATGCCCTGTGTGAAAAGGTAAGGCAACATCCAATGCCCTGTGTGAAAAGGTAAGGCAACATCCAATGCCCTGTGTGAAAAGGTAAGGCAACATCCAATGCCCCTGTGTGAAAAGGTAAGGCAACATCCAATGCCCTGTGTGAAAAGGTAAGGCAACATCCAATGCCCTGTGTGAAAAGGCAAGGCAACATCCAATGCCCTGTGTGAAAAGGTAAGGCAACATCCAATGCCCTGTGTGAAAAGGTAAGGCAACACCCAATGCCCTGTGTGAAAAGGTAAGGCAACATCCAATGCCCTGTGTGAAAAGGTAAGGCAACATCCAATGCCCTGTGTGAAAAGGTAAGGCAACATCCAATGCCCTGTGTGAAAAGGTAAGGCAACACCCAATGCCCTGTGTGAAAAGGTAAGGCAACATCCAATGCCCTGTGTGAAAAGGTAAGGCAACATCCAATGCCCTGTGTGAAAAGGTAAGGCAACATCCAATGCCCTGTGTGAAAAGGTAAGGCAACATCCAATGCCCTGTGTGAAAAGGTAAGGCAACATCCAATGCCCTGTGTGAAAAGGTAAGGCAACACCCAATGCCCTGTGTGAAAAGGTAAGGCAACATCCAATGCCCTGTGTGAAAAGGTAAGGCAACATCCAATGCCCTGTGTGAAAAGGTAAGGCAACATCCAATGCCCTGTGTGAAAAGGTAAGGCAACATCCAATGCCCTGTGTGAAAAGGTAAGGCAACATCCAATGCCCTGTGTGAAAAGGTAAGGCAATATCCAATGCCCTGTGTGAAAAGGTAAGGCAACATCCAATGCCCTGTGTGAAAAGGTAAGGCAACACCCAATGCCCTGTGTGAAAAGGTAAGGCAACACCCAATGCCCTGTGTGAAAAGGTAAGGCAACATCCAATGCCCCTGTGTGAAAAGGTAAGGCAACACCCAATGCCCTGTGTGAAAAGGTAAGGCAACATCCAATGCCCTGTGTGAAAAGGTAAGGCAACACCCAATGCCCTGTGTGAAAAGGTAAGGCAACACCCAATGCCCCTATGTGAAAAGGTAAGGCAACACCCAATGCCCTGTGTGAAAAGGTAAGGCAACAATGCCCCTGTGTGAAAAGGTAAGGCAATACCCTGTGTGAAAAGGTAAGGCAACACCCAATGCCCTGTGTGAAAAGGTAAGGCAACACCCAATGCCCTGTGTGAAAAGGTAAGGCAACATCCAATGCCCTGTGTGAAAAGGTAAGGCAACACCCAATGCCCTGTGTGAAAAGGTAAGGCAACACCCAATGCCCTGTGTGAAAAGGTAAGGCAACATCCAATGCCCTGTGTGAAAAGGTAAGGCAACATCCAATGCCCTGTGTGAAAAGGTAAGGCAACATCCAATGCCCTGTGTGAAAAGGTAAGGCAACATCCAATGCCCTGTGTGAAAAGGTAAGGCAACATCCAATGCCCTGTGTGAAAAGGTAAGGCAACACCCAATGCCCTGTGTGAAAAGGTAAGGCAACATCCAATGCCCTGTGTGAAAAGGTAAGGCAACATCCAATGCCCTGTGTGAAAAGGTAAGGCAACACCCAATGCCCTGTGTGAAAAGGTAAGGCAACACCCAATGCCCTGTGTGAAAAGGTAAGGCAACATCCAATGCCCTGTGTGAAAAGGTAAGGCAACATCCAATGCCCTGTGTGAAAAGGTAAGGCAACACCCAATGCCCCTGTGTGAAAAGGTAAGGCAACACCCAATGCCCTGTGTGAAAAGGTGAAAAATGCCCTGTGTGAAAAGGTAAGGCAACACCCAATGCCCTGTGTGAAAAGGTAAGGCAACACCCAATGCCCTGTGTGAAAAGGTAAGGCAACATCCAATGCCCTGTGTGAAAAGGTAAGGCAACATAAAAAGGCAACATCCAATGCCCTGTGTGAAAAGGTAAGGCAACATCCAATGCCCTGTGTGAAAAGGTAAGGCAACATCCAATGCCCTGTGTGAAAAGGTAAGGCAACATCCAATGCCCTGTGTGAAAAGGTAAGGCAACACCCAATGCCCTGTGTGAAAAGGTAAGGCAACATCCAATGCCCTGTGTGAAAAGGTAAGGCAACATCCAATGCCCTGTGTGAAAAGGTAAGGCAACATCCAATGCCCTGTGTGAAAAGGTAAGGCAACATCCAATGCCCTGTGTGAAAAGGTAAGGCAACATCCAATGCCCTGTGTGAAAAGGTAAGGCAACATCCAATGCCCTGTGTGAAAAGGTAAGGCAACATCCAATGCCCTGTGTGAAAAGGTAAGGCAACACCCAATGCCCTGTGTGAAAAGGTAAGGCAACATCCAATGCCCTGTGTGAAAAGGTAAGGCAACACCCAATGCCCTGTGTGAAAAGGTAAGGCAACATCCAATGCCCTGTGTGAAAAGGTAAGGCAACATCCAATGCCCTGTGTGAAAAGGTAAGGCAACATCCAATGCCCTGTGTGAAAAGGTAAGGCAACACCCAATGCCCTGTGTGAAAAGGTAAGGCAACATCCAATGCCCTGTGTGAAAAGGTAAGGCAACATCCAATGCCCTGTGTGAAAAGGTAAGGCAACATCCAATGCCCTGTGTGAAAAGGTAAGGCAACATCCAATGCCCTGTGTGAAAAGGTAAGGCAACATCCAATGCCCTGTGTGAAAAGGTAAGGCAACACCCAATGCCCTGTGTGAAAAGGTAAGGCAACATCCAATGCCCCTATGTGGAAAAAGTATTTGTCCCCTTTCACTCAATAACTAGTTGTTCCACCTTTAGCTGCAATGACTCCAATCAAACGCTTCCTGTAGTTGTTGATCAGTCTCTCATGTCGCTTGTGGAGGAATTTTGTCCCACTCTTCCATGCAGAACTGCTTTAGCTCAGCAACATTTGTGGGTTTTCAAGCATGAACTGCTCGTTTCAAGTCCCGCCACAACATCTCAATTGGAATTAGGTCTGGACTTTGACTTGGCTGTTCCAAAACTTCAAATTTGTTGCTTTTTAGCCATTTTCATGTGTTTTACTATCTTCTTTTTTTTTACTGTTGTTTTTAATTCTTTACTTATCTATTGTTCACCTAATACCTTTTTTGCACTGTTGGTTAGAGCCTGTAAGTAAGCATTTCACTGTAATTTCACTACACCTGTTGTGTTGTTCACGGCGCACGTGACAAATAAACGTTGATTTGATCGCCTCGCAGATGGATGATCTAACATTCCACCATGCTTGACCGTTGGTCTGAGGTTCTTACTGTGGAATGCAGTGTTTGGTTTTCAAAAGGCATAAATGGGACCCATGTCGTTCAAAAGTTATAGAACATTCTTCCAAGAGTCTTAATTATCATGCAGGTGGTTTTTGGCAAACTGGAATTTGGACATTTTCACTTAGGGGTGTACTCACTTCTGTTGCCAGCGGTTTAGACATTAATGGCTGTCTGTGTTATTTTGAGGGGAAAAGCAAATGTACACTGTTATGCAAGCTGTACACTCACTACTTTATATTGTAGCAAAGTGTCATTTCTTCAGTCTTCTCACATGAAAATATATACTCATATTTACAAAAATGTGAGGGGTGTACTCACTTTTGTGATATACTGTATATAACATCACTGTCACCACTCCCACAGAAGGTGGCTCCTCTTCCTGTTCGGGCGGCGTTCGGCGGTCGTCGTCACCGGTCTACTAGCTGCCACCAATCCCCTTTTCTGTTAGTTTTGTCTTATTGGTTACACCTGTTTCTTGTTTGGGTTTTGGTTAGGGCTATTTAAACCGGTTATGCTCGCCTGCTTTTTTGCAGGCTTGTCCCTCTGTTCGTTTTGTGGATGTGCATTTTTCTTATTTTCTCCGGACTGTTTGGGTCCTGTTTTTGGGCCGGTAGTTTGTATGCGCCTGGTGTTTTTGGCATGACTGTTTCTGTCACCGGAATAAATACTATTGTCCTAAACCCTCTGCGCCTGACTCCGCACCCACTACTCCTAGAAGTCGTAACAATCACTCAAATCTAAAACCGACAGTAATGTACATCGTACCAGCTCCTTCCTGGCCTCAAAAGAAAAACAAGCCTTATACCGGTAATAAAATCCTATTTTCAGCTTGAGCTTCCTTATCAAGTTCTCTACATGCACAGTGAAGTTCAGCTTTTCAACCCACACACCCAAATATTTGTACACTTTAACTTGCTCTATAGTATGTCCAGCCAATGTAGCAATGACATGATTTGTAACAATGACATGATTTGTAACATGCCACGCAGTTTGTTTTACCCAACTTTAGAATCAGCTTTAAATCATACAGATTCTGTTGTATGATGTCAAATGCTCTTTGGGCGTTTTCAAAAGCTAAAGATAAACTGCTACCGCTTGAATAAAGAACAGTATCGTCTGCATAACAACAACCACTGTCTCAGGAAGCTTTTGGTTGCAGTCATTGCAGCTGAAGGTGTCAGAACCAGTTACTGAGTGTAAGGGGGCAATTACTTTTTCCACACAGGGGAATTGGGTGTTGCATAACTTTGTTAATTAAATAAATGAAATAAGTTTCACAATTTTGGGGGTTATTTGTAAACTCAGGTTCCCTTAATCTAATATTAGGTTTTGGTTGAAGCTGTGACAACATTCCATATCAAAGATATGCAAAAATAGAGAAAATCAGAAAGGGGGCAAATAGACTTACAGAGCCATGAAAAAGGTAAGAGCAAAAGTTACAACAGCTGTGCTCTTATTTTGTACAAATATGAGCATTGTCTACTATAGTAGGACAGGAAGTGAATGGATAGAAAGGCAGGGGACAGAAGACTGACCCTTGGCCACAATAATCCATCCCAAAGTGACTTGTTCACTTCCGTTCTTGGATTAAAAAAGGAAGAGGCTGGTATAAGGAAATGGGGGGAAGGTAGGACAATTAGGAAACAGGACCAGAAAAAAGACAGAACATTTAGAAAAATAGGGGATAGGATATATTATATATCATAAAGATGGTGAAATGTTGACCTGTGGAGCTTAATACCCCTGGTGGTCCAGGAGGTCCATTAATGCCCATCTCTCCAATGTCTCCTGGTGCTCCCCTTGGACCCTGGGGGCCGGGATCACCAGGGTAACCTGCAATACAGCGGATACGGAGTCTGTTTCTTATTTGACCATGATTCAGATCTCATGCGCTGTCATGTTTTCTTCCTACAGGTATTTCCTAATCATAATCTCACATCGTCTTGGATCAGGTTTCTCTGGATAAACAAAAAGGTTAAAGAAATAAACATAACAAACAACATAGATAAACTCTAGAACATTAGAAAAATATTCTTTGTCTTAAAATGTGCATTAGCCAAATCAAATTGTTGATGTAGTTGCAGGTGATAAAATGCTGTTAGTTTTTCCCATTACACAACCTGGCACATTTAGCCCTGTGTTATCCTGACCAGGTGGCAGTGATTAGGTTCAGTAACATATTCCGCATCAACTTATCAAAGATCTTAGACTTTATATCCAATGGCACTTCTAAGCCTTCAAATTCAAGGTTTACTTGGTCTGTAAAGTGCAGCGTCCCAATAATACATGCACGTGTTCACATGTGACAAAAGCGCATGTTTTTGTGTATTCGTTTCACACACATCCATGTGCTTTGACAGAAAAAAACTATAAAGGAGTAGAAGAGCCTTACGGTCTTGTCCAATAGTTACCATCGCTGTCAGGTGGCATACACACACTGTTCACTGCTGGTCCTCGATGCTTGATTCAAATAACGCATACGATTCTAATAATGCATCAAAAAAAACGTTGGTTTTCGAAGTGGTTTTCGAAGTGGGGGGCATTACTATTATTATTATTGTATTTTTTTTTATCCAATCGGATAAACACTCCAAACAGCCTAGTCGACCGCTCATGGTTCTAAAGCACAGTGTTGCCTGATTTGTGTCACAAATCAGGGGGGGGGGGACAAAAATGCAATTTCAGAATGTGGGGGGACATGTTGCGCCCCCGCATGTTTGGACACACTTACTCATTCAAGGTTTTTCTTTATTTTGACTATTTTCTACATTGTAGAATAATAGTGAAGAAATTGAAACTATGAAATAACACATATGGAATCAAGTAGTAACCAAAAAAGTGTTAAACAAATCAAAATATATTTTATATTTCAGATTCTTCAAAGTAGCCACCATTTGCCTTAATGACAGCTTTGCACACTCTTGGCATTCTCTCAACCAGCTTCATGAGGTAGTCACCTGGAATGCATTTCAATTAACAGGTGTGCCTTCTGAATTTGTGGAATTTCTTTCCTTCTTAATGTGTTTGAGCCAATCAGTTGTGTTGTGACAAGGTAGGGGTGGTATACAGAAGATAGCCCTGTTTGGTAAAAGACCAAGTCCATATTATGGAATAAACAGCTCAAATAAGCAAAGAGAATCGAGAGTCCAGCATTACTTTAAGACATTAAGGTCAGAACTTTGAAAGTTTTCTCAAGTCGCAAAAACCATCAAGCCCCCTGATGAAACTGGCTCTCATGAGGACCGCCCCAGGAAAGGATGACCCAGAGTTACCTCTGCTGCAGAGGATACGTTCCTTAGAGTTACCAGCCTCAGAAATAGCAGCCCAAATAAATGCTTCACAGAGTTCAAGTAACAGACACATCTCAACATCAACTGTTCAGAGGAGACTGCTTGAAATCAGACCTTCATGGTCAAATTGCTGCAAAGAAACCACTACTAAAAGGACACCAATAAGAAGAAGAGACTTGCTTGGGCCAAGAAACACGAGCAATGGACATTAGACCGGTGGAAATCTGTCCTTTGGTCTGATGAGTCCAAATTTGATCTTTTTGGTTCCAACCGCCATGTCTTTATGAGATGCAGACTAGGTGAACAGATGATCTCCACATGCGTGGTTCCCACCGTAAAGCATGGAGGAGGAGATGTGCTGGTGTGGGGGTGCTTTGCTGGTGACACTGTCAGTGATTTATTTAGACTTCAAAGCACACTTAACCAGCATGGCTACCCCAGCATTCTGCAGCGATACACCATCCCATCTGGTTTGCGCTTATTGGGACTATCATTTGTTTTTCAACAGGACAATGACCCAACACACCATGAGCTGTGTAAGGGCTATTTGACCAAGAGGGAAAGTGATGGACCATAACTGAAGGAAAATCAGCCAACAAGTGCTCAGCATATGTGGGAACTCCTTCAAGACTGTTGTAAAAGCATTCCAGGTGAAGCTGATTGAGAGAATACCAAGAGTGTGCAAAGCTGTCATCAAGGCAAAGGGTAGTTATTTGTAGAATCTACACTTTTTTGGTTATTACGTGATTCCATATATGTTATTTCATAGTTTTGATGTCCTCACTATTATTCTACAGTGTAGAAAATAGTAAAAAATAAAGAACAACCCTGGAATGAGTAGGTGTGTCCAAACTTTTGACTGGTATTGTGTGGGTCAGTCTGTAAGGTTTCGAACAGTAAGTTCCTCATTAAATGTGTTCGTAATGTTCAGTTACAAGGTTGACTGCCCTTCTCAACACAATAAAATGTAATTCTACATTTCAAAGGGGATAAAATATGTATCTCACCTGGGACTCAAACTTTCCGTAAACGGTGAAAACTACTAGGAGCTACCAGGAACTACCAGGAGCTACCAGGAGCTACCAGGAACTACCAGGAGCCACCAGGAGCCACCAGGAACTACCAGGAACTACCAGGCTACACTGAGCTATTCGTCCAGTTTATATGTTGTGCGTTTTAGTAACTTTGACTAGTAGGTGGTGCCGTTTGACTTTGTTAAGGACGCTTTCATGGAAAAGTGATCGATCACATCCAACAAAAATATGTCAACATTTGTAATTGGCTGATACAGAATTTGTTACCGGACATAAATCACTGCCAGCTGGTCAGGTTAGCATAGCGCTAAATGTGACATGTTATCTAATGGGAACAACTAACATGTAGCATTGTATCACGTGCAACTATGTCAATGATTTTAAATGGTAGTTTTTGAAGTTTAAACTTTTTCTAATGTTCTTAAGTATGGACCTCGTATAACTGAGGTGTCCTCTAACCTGCTACAGTGGAATTGTGGTATATTTGGCTCGCCGGTCCTCTGATGCCTTTGTCTCCTGGGAAGCCCTGCGAGGATACAGGGAGAGAGGTTATTACCTAATGATAATGATAATAATAATAATAATACATTAATTTACTGCGGGGCAACATAGGAGATCATCACACATAAATATGGCCAGGAGTTTTTCCTGGACAGATCATATGGTCAGGAAACACTCCCTGTGCTACTCATTATCTGGGTTGGCATCGATTTCAATTCAAGAGATTAATTTCAATTCCAGTTGCTAGATCTGTGGCCCTGAATTAAAGAAGTGTAGTACACGGAAGAGTACACAGAAGAGTTCATGCAAGAGTCTCTCTAAAATGTTTTATTACGTCAATACAATGGCCATCGTTTGAGTCCATCTTTGTCCATAGCCATTTTATGTCTAGCGATTATGTCACAGTTACAGGCACGACAGGCATGACATCACAAAGGGGTTGGCAAGGAGAGAAAGCTTTGGGGACAGAAAGTAGAGCAATCTTCATTTTAGTAGACCTTACTACAAATGCCGCCATTGTTTAACAAAGGTAAAACAATATATATCAACTTTAAAAATGACCTTTTTAGAGTAAGCACTCAAAATATACATAAATATATTTAAAAAACGACTGAGACAAGAAGAATATGAGGGAGGCAGTTGAAGGGCCGGTTTACAGTAAAATGTTGTGAGAATGTAAGTGGGCTCTTTAAAGATATCGATCACCCTTGGTCCTAGATGAAGAACAACAAAACAGAATTATCTTGCTCTATAGAAATGCAGAAGCTTCTTAGTAAATCACCCATCTCTATGTAGTAGATGGTGCTAAAACCTGCCTCTCTGTACGCTACCTAGTTAAAAGTAGGCCTTGACTTTGACCAGTTCTCTGTCCGTTTCCTGCCCCTACTGTATTTTGGTATTTTATTCCGGATCCCCATTAGTTCATGCCAATCCACAGCTACTCTTCCTGGGATCCAATCACAATGAAATACAATAAAACAATACATAACACACTACTCTACCATAACATATCTACAATACAACATTTATAATACAGCAAAATAATAATATTAAAATATATGTGTGTGTAGTGTGCGTGTATTTGTGAATGTGTGAATGCTGTGTGAGTGCTGTGTGAATGCTGTGTGTGTGTCTGTGTGTGTGTGTGTGCCTGTGTGTGCCTGTGTGTGTGCCTGTGTGTGTGTGTCTCTTCACAGTCCGCTCTGTTCCATAAGGTGTAGTTTACTGTTTGACTGAGTTACTTGATGTGCAATAGAGTTCCATGTAGTCATGGCTCTATGTAGAACTGTGTGTTTCCTGTAGTCTGTTCTGGACTGTGAAGAGACCCCTGGTGGCATGTCTTGTGGGACATGTATGGGTGTCTGAGCTGTGCGCTAGATGCTTAAACAGACAGCTCTGTGATTTCAACATGCCAATACCTCTCAAAGACAAGTAGTGATGCAGTCAATATCTCCTCCACCCTGAACCAGGAGAGATTGACATGCATATTATTAATGTTGACTCTCTGTGTACATCCAAGGGCCAGCTGTGCTGCTCTGTTCTGGGCCAATTCTAATTTGCCCATGTCCCTCTTTGTGGCACCTGACCACACGACCGGACAGTAGTCCAGGTGTGATAAAACTAGGGCCTGTAGGACCTGCCTTGTTGATAGTGTTGTTAAGAAAGCAGAGTAGCGCTTTATTATGGACAGACCTCTCCCCATCTTAGCTACTGTTGTATCAATCTGTTTTGACCATGAGAGGTGACAATCCAGAGTTACACCAAGCAGTTTGGTCTCCTCAACTTGCTCCATTTCTACATGATTCATTTAGGGTTTAGTGAATGATTGAAGCATTTGCAGGAAACAAGGCTGATATGTTGCAAAACAGTTGTCACGGAGAGAGAACCCAACAAACAGGAACATAACCAGTTGAGTTGATAGCTCAAGCAGGTCTCCACACTTCAGTTTTGTTTTAACAACCAGCAAGTGCAGCCTGATTCACTTGCGTTCAATATTTGATGAATTGTCCATTTCTCCACTGTCTGTTTCTGATGTGTTTCCTCCATATCGTGATAACGAGACAACTGTTTCAGTGGAGTAGAGATACAACTCAATTTACTTGTGAATATAATAATTTAATTACATCATTCCTGTGTGAGGAATGGTGAATGTGTGACCTATGGTCTTTAGTTCATGTCCAATGGGCCATTTACTCCAATGAACAACAATTACGTGGAAGTAAATATTTTACGAGAATGTTGTATTAATGGTGAGGTGGGCCTTAGAATGCATCCTGTCTCAGGACTGTACCCCATCACGGGAAAGTCAGAAAAGTCTGTCCAATCAGTGTCTTTAGGTGTTGCTAGGTAACTAGTGGGAGGAGGTGGGATGAGTGGAAGCAGGTGGGAGGAGTAGGAATGTCACGTTCGTTATAAGGATCGGACCAAGTTGCAGCGTGGTATGCGTACATTCTTATTAATTTACAGAATGAAACACTGAACAAACTAACAAAATAACAAAACGAAACGTGAAGCTATAAAAACAAGTGCTGACAGGCAACTACACATAGACAAGATCCCACAAACACCAAAGGGAAATGGCTACCTAAATATGATCCCCAATCAGAGACAACGATAAACAGCTGCCTCTGATTGGGAACCATATCAGGCCACCATAAACATACAAATCACCTAGACATACAAAAACCCTAGACAATACAAAAACTAGCGTACCCACCCTAGTCACACCCTGACCTAACCAAAATATAAAGAAAACAGACTTATCTCAGGTCAGGGCGTGACAAGGAAGAGGTGTGATGAGTGGGAGGAGGTGGGAGTAGTGGGAGGAGGTGGGAGTAGTGGGAGGAGGTGGGAGTAGTGGGAGGAGGTGGGAGTAGTGGGAGGAGGTGGGAGGAGGTAGGTGGGAGGAGGTGGGAGTAGTGGGAGGAGGTGGGAGTAGTGGGAGGAGGTGGGAGTAGTGGGAGGAGGAGGTGGGAGTAGTGGGAGGAGGTGGGAGTAGTGGGAGGAGGTGGGAGTAGTGGGAGGAGGTGGGAGGGGAGGTGGGAGTGGGAGTGGGTGGTGGTGGGAGTAGTGGGAGGAGGTGGGAGTAGTGGGGAGGAGGTGGGAGTAGTGGGAGGAGGTGGGAGTAGTGGGAGGAGGTGGGAGTAGTGGGAGGAGGTGGGAGGTGGGAGTGGGGAGGTGGGAGGAGGTGGGAGTAGGTGGGAGTAGGTGGGAGGAGGTGGGAGTAGGTGGGAGTAGTGGGAGGAGGTGGGAGTAGTGGGAGGAGGTGGGAGTGGGAGGAGGTGGGAGGAGGTGGGAGTAGTGGGAGGAGGTGGGAGTAGTGGGAGGAGGTGGGAGTAGGAGGTGGGAGTAGGTGGGAGGAGGTGGGAGTAGTGGGAGGAGGTGGGAGTAGTGGGAGGAGGTGGGAGTAGTGGGAGGAGGTGGGAGTAGTGGGAGGAGGTGGGAGGAGGTGGGAGGTGGGAGGAGGTGGGAGTAGTGGGAGGAGGTGGGAGTAGTGGGAGGAGGTGGGAGTAGTGGGAGGAGGTGGGAGTAGTGGGAGGAGGTGGGAGTGGGAGTAGTGGGAGGAGGTGGGAGTAGTGGGAGGAGGTGGGAGTAGTGGGAGGAGGTGGGAGGAGGAGGTGGGAGTGAGGGAGTGGGAGGAGGTGGGAGTAGTGGGAGGAGGTGGGAGTAGTGGGAGGAGGTGGGAGTAGTGGGAGGAGGTGGGAGTAGGTGGGAGTAGTGGGGAGGAGGTGGGAGTAGTGGGAGGAGGTGGGAGTAGTGGGAGGAGGTGGGAGTAGTGGGAGGAGGTGGGAGTGGGAGGAGTGGGAGGAGGTGGGAGGAGGTGGGAGTAGTGGGAGGAGGTGGGAGTGGGAGTGGGAGGAGGTGGGAGTGGGAGTGGGAGGAGGTGGGAGTAGTGGGAGGAGGTGGGAGTAGTGGGAGGAGGTGGGAGTGGGAGGTGGGAGGAGGTGGGGGAGGTAGGTGGGAGGAGGTGGGAGTAGTGGGAGGTGGGAGTAGTGGGAGGAGGTGGGAGTAGTGGGAGGAGGTGGGAGTAGTGGGAGGAGGTGGGAGGAGGTGGGAGGAGGGGAGGAGGTGGGAGTAGTGGGAGGAGGTGGGAGTAGTGGGAGGAGGTGGGAGTGGGAGTGGGAGGAGGTGGGAGTAGTGGGAGGAGGTGGGAGTAGGAGGTGGGAGGAGGTGGGAGGAGGTGGGAGTAGTGGGAGGAGGTGGGAGTAGTGGGAGGAGGTGGGAGTAGTGGGAGGAGGTGGGAGTAGTGGGAGGAGGTGGGAGTAGTGGGAGGAGGAGGTGGGAGGTGGGAGGAGGTGGGAGTAGTGGGAGGAGGTGGGAGTAGTGGGAGGGGAGGTGGGAGGAGGTGGGAGTAGTGGGAGGAGGTGGGAGTAGTGGGAGGAGGTGGGAGTAGTGGGAGGAGGTGGGAGTAGTGGGAGGAGGTGGGAGTAGGTGGGAGGAGGTGGGAGTAGGTGGGAGTAGTGGGAGGAGGTGGGAGTAGTGGGAGGAGGTGGGAGTAGTGGGAGGAGGTGGGAGTAGTGGGAGGAGGTGGGAGTAGTGGGAGGAGGTGGGAGGAGGTGGGAGTAGTGGGAGGAGGTGGGAGTAGTGGGAGGAGGTGGGAGTAGTGGGAGGAGGTGGGAGTAGTGGGAGGAGGTGGGAGGAGGTGGGAGTAGTGGGAGGAGGTGAAAACAAGACATAGGAATGTGGCCAGCGAGGCAACGCAGGAATCCTATCAAATATTCCTCACAGAACTAAGATGAGTGGAAGAGGTGAAGAGGAAGAGGGTGGAGAGAGTTGGAAAGAAAAACACCCTTTGAGAGAGCAGATGAAGACATTCCAGAGGAAAATGTGGAGAAAACAGCGTGTCCTTTTCATCCAACCAGTGTGTAGGTTTGAATAAGGATAATTTGCAAATAAATTCATTAAAAATCCTACAATGTGATTTTCTGGATTTTTTTTATTCTCATTTTGTCTGTCATAGTTGAAGTGTACCTATGATGAAAATGTACAGGCCTCTCTCATCTTTTTAAGTGGGAGAACATGCACAATTGGTGGCTGACTAAATACTTTTTTTCCCCACACTCTATATAAATCTAAAAAGATTGGGTAGGCAATTAGATATGGCAATATCGCCACCTTGACTTCAGACAGGCTAGGTGGAGTTTTTGCAATACTGGTTACACTGTTTCAATCTTTTCAGACTATGGTCTGGCTCGGGATCCAGAACGCGGTTAATACGGACCCCCCCCCCCGCTTTCAATGTAATGCGGTTTAGAATTTTGAAAATGACAGACCTTGGAGCGCTTTTTATAACCTATCAGAAATGTCCAGTTGATCAACTATCCCATGTTATCTAGATACTGTAGGTACGTTAGGCTAACCAGCTATCTACATTTTGTAATTATCATGAACAAATCCCGTTTACCAGGGGCCTCGACCCCCCAGTGGGCCCCATTTATTTTGTTGAGTCACTCAGGTATCATATGAACACACATTTGGCAAAATGTGGAAATTTGCAGGAAATTTGCTTAAAAACTGCAAAATGTTCCTTCCGCCACAAGAGAGGTGTGAACAGCTTGGCGAGGTGGAGGTTGGTTACTACGTCGACAAAGACAATATCCATCTGGACCTTTGCCACCTAGGACATTTGTGTTACCGGAACATCTCAAATAGTAGTTGAGTACCCTTGGGTTTAGCGGGTAGAGGCTAGGGATCAATTTGGGATTGGGCTCTATAGCGGCATGAGACAAACCAGATGCAAAGACAAACGGCACTAGGTCATCAACAGATGTCCCCCGACAAAAGGGGGGGGGGGGGATTTTTTTTGCCTGCGGTTACTGTAAAGAGAGTGAAGAGGATGGAGGAGTGACAGATGGAGGGAGAAAGAGGAGAAAGATAAAGAACCAGGAACCAAATCAACCTGAATTGACTCCTGAGAGCAAGTCCAAAGTGCAGAAAAATATACATCTATATTGGCTCTCATAGAACATATGTGGATACAGAGAAAGTGATATTTGACCATTTTCTAAATTGTGCAGTGGAAGGGATTACAGACAACGAATCCTTCCTTCGTTGTTTCCTTTTGGAAACAACGAATCCTTCAAGGGTTTTTTCTTGAATTTTACAATTTTCTACATTGTAGAATAATAGTGAAGACATCAAAACAATGAAATAACACACATGGAATCATGTAGTAACCAAGAAAGTGTTAATTAAACAAATCAAAATATATTTGATATCTTCAAAGTAACCATCCTTTGCCTTGATGACAGCTTGGGACACACTTGGCATTCTCTCAACCAGCTTCACCTGGAATGTTTTTCCAAAAGTCTTGAAGGAGTTCCCACATATGCTGGCTGAGTACTGCTTTTCCTTCACTCTGCGGTCCAACTCATCCCAAACCATCTCAATTGGGTTGAGGTCAGGTGATTGGAGGCCAGGTCATCTGATGCAGCACTCCATCCCTCTCGTTCTTGGTTACATAGCCCTTACACAGCCTGTGGGTATGTTGGGTCATTGTCCTGTTGAAAAATAAATGACAGTCCCACTAAGCGTAAACCAGATGGGATGGCGTATCACTGCAGAATGAATCACTGACAATGTCACCAGAAAAGCACCCCCACACCTCCTCCTCCATGCTTCACGGTGGGAACCACACATGCGGAGATCATCCGTTCACCTACTCTGCATATCACAAAGAAACGCTGGTTGAAAACAAAAATCTCAAATTTAGACTCATCAAACCAAAGGACAGATTTCCACCGTTCTAATGTTCATTGCTCGTGTTTCTTGATCCAAGCTAGCCTCTGCTAATCGGTGTCCTTTAGTAGTGGTTTCTTTGCAGCAATTTGACCATGAAGGCCTGATTCACGCAGTCTCCTCTGAACAGTTGATGCAATTTGACCATAAAGGCCTGATTCAGGTGGTGTTCTCGGGGTGATGAGAGGTGTTGGGTTTGCGCCAGACATAGCGTTTTCCTTGATGGCCAAAAAGCTCAATTTTAGTCTCATCTGACCAGAGTACCTTCTTCCACATGTTTGGGGAGTCTCCCACATGCCTTTTGGCAAACACCAAATGTGTTTGTTTATTTTACTATTTAAGCAACGGCTTTTTTCTGGCCACTCTTCCGTAAAGCCCAGCTCTGTGGAATGTACAGCTTAAAGTGGTTCTATAGACAGATATTCCAATCTCCGCTGTGGAGTTTTGCAGCTCTGATTAAAGCCCTCCTTGCCTGGTCCGTGAGTTTTGGTGGGCGGCCCGCTCTTGGCAGGTTTGTTGTGGTGCCATATTCTTTCCATTTTTTAATAATGGATTTAATGGTGCTCCATGGGATGTTCAAAGTTTCTGATATTTTTTTATAACCCAACCCTGATCTGTACTTCTCCACAACTTTGTCCCTGACCTGTTTGGAGAGCTCCTTGGTCTTCATGGTGCCGCTTGCTTGGTGGTGTTGCAGACTCTGGGGCCTTTCAGAACAGGTGTATATACACTGAGATCATGTGACAGATAGCACACAGGTAGACTTTAACTAATTATGTGACTTCTGAAGGTAATTGGTTGCACCAGATCTTATTTAGGGGCTTCATAACAAAAGGGGTGAATACATATGCACGCACAACTTTTCAGTTAATTATTTTTTTAAACAAGTTATTTTTTTCATCTCACTTCACCAATTTGGAATATTTTGTGTATGTCCATTACATGAAATCCAAATCCAAATTAAATTACAAGTTGTAATGCAACAAAATAGGAAAAACGCCAAGGCAGATGAATACTTTTAACAAGGCACACCTATTAATTGCAGTTCCAAGTGACTACCTCATGAAGCTGGTTGAGAGAATGCCAAGAGTGTTCAAAGCTGTCATCATGGCAAAGGGTGGCTATTTTTAAGAATCTCAAATATATTTTGGTTACTACATGATTCTGTATGTGTTACTTCATAGTTTTGATGTCTTCACTATTATTCTACAATGTAGAAAATAGTAAAAAATAAAGAAGAACCCTGGAATGAGTAGGTGTATTCAACCTTTTGACTGGTACTATATATATATCTTTTTTTAAATCTCATATAAATGTAGGCCACAAACCAGGCTTTGTTTATGTGCCAAGTTTAGATGATGTACACTGATGTATCCACTTTCTGGTTTTGTCTGTTGTTTCAGCACTCAGCCACAAGAGGGTAGACGAAGTACAGACCCAAACCAAGATGGCAAGAAAATCTATACAGATCTAGGATCTTCATTTGAGCCAGTTTGCTACAGCAGGAAAATTATCCTGCAGCTACAGGAAATGTTAATTATTATCAATCAATCAATCAAATCAATCAAATTTTATTTGTCACATACACATGGTTAGCAGATGTTAATGCGAGTGTAGCGAAATGCTTGTGCTTCTAGTTCCGACAATGCAGTGATAACCAACAAGTAATCTAACTAACAATTCCAAAACTACTACCTTACAAGTGTAAGGGGATAAGAATATGTACATAAAGACATATGAGTGAGTGATGGTACAGAGCGGCATAGGCAAGATACAGTAGATGGTATTGAGTGCAGTATATACAGTGCCTTGCGAAAGTATTCGGCCCCCTTTAACTTTGCGACCTTTTGCCACATTTAAGGCTTCAAACATAAAGATATAAAACTGTATTTTTTTGTGAAGAATAAACAACAAGTGGGACACAATCATGAAGTGGAACAACATTTATTGGATATTTCAAACTTTTTTAACAAATCAAAAACTGAAAAATTGGGCGTGCAAAATTATTCAGCCCCCTTAAGTTAATACTTTGTAGCGCCACCTTTTGCTGCAATTACAGCTGTAAGTCGCTTGGGGTATGTCTCTATCAGTTTTGCACATCGAGAGACTGACATTTTTTCCCATTTCTCCTTGCAAAACAGCTTGAGCTCAGTGAGGTTGGATGGAGAGCAATTGTGAACAGCAGTTTTCAGTTCTTTCCACAGATTCTCGATTGGATTCAGGTCTGGACTTTGACTTGGCCATTCTAACACCTGGATATGTTTATTTTTTAACCATTCCATTGTAGATTTTGCTTTATGTTTTGGATCATTGTCTTGTTGGAAGACAAATCTCTGTCCCAGTCTCAGGTCTTTTGTAGACTCCATCAGGTTTTCTTCCAGAATGGTCCTGTATTTGGCTCCATCCATCTTCCCATCAATTTGAACCATCTTCCCTGTCCCTGATGCTGCTGAAGAAAAGCAGGCCCAAACCATGATGCTGCCACCACCATGTTTGACAGTGGGGATGGTGTGTTCAGGGTGATGAGCTGTGTTGCTTTTACGCAAAACATAACGTTTTGCATTGTTGCCAAAACGTTCAATTTTGGTTTCATCTGACCAGAGCACCTTCTTCCACATGTTTGGTGTCTCTCCCAGGTGGCTTGTGGCAAACTTTAAATTACACTTTTTATGGATATCTTTAAGAAATGGCTTTCTTCTTGCCACTCTTCCATAAAGGCCAGATTTGTGCAATATACGACTGATTGTTGTCCTATGGACAGAGTCTCCCACCTCAGCTGTAGATCTCTGCAGTTCATCCAGAGTGATCATGGGCCTCTTGGCTGCATCTCTGATCAGTCTTCTCCTTGTATAAGCTGAAAGTTTAGAGGGACAGCCAGGTCTTTGTAGATTTGCAGTGGTCTGATACTCCTTCCATTTCAATATTATAGCTTGCACAGTGCTCCTTGGGATGTTTAAAGCTTGGGAAATCTTTTTGTATCCGAATCCGACTTTAAACTTCTTCACAACAGTATCTCAGACCTGCCTGGTGTGTTCCTTGTTCTTCATGATGCTCTCTGCGCTTTTAACGGACCTCTGAGACTATCACAGTGCAGGTGCATTTATACAGAGACTTGATTACACACAGGTGGATTGTATTTATCATCATTAGTCATCTAGGTCAACATTGGATCATTCAGAGATCCTCACTGAACTTCTGGAGAGAGTTTGCTGCACTGAAAGTAAAGGGGCTGAATAATTTTGCACGCCCAATTTTTCAGTTTTTGATTTGTTAAAAAAGTTTGAAATATCCAATAAATGTTGTTCCACTTCATGATTGTGTCCCACTTGTTGGCAAAAGGTCACAAAGTTCAAGGGGGCCGAATACTTTCGCAAGGCACTGTACATATGAGATGAGTATGTAAACAAAGTGGCATAGTTAAAGTTGCTAGTGATACATGTATTACATAAAGATGCAGTAGATGATATAGAGTACAGTATATACATATGAGATGAATAATGTAGGGTATGTAACCATTATATTAGGTAGCATTGTTTAAAGTGGCTAGTGATATATTTTACATCATTTCCCATCAATTCCCATTATTAAAGTGGCTGGAGTTGAGTCAGTGTGTTGGCAGCAGCCACTCAATGTTAGTGGTGGCTGTTTAACAGTCTGATGGCCTTGAGATAGAAGCTGTTTTTCAGTCTCTCGGTCCCAGCTTTGATGCACCTGTACTGACCTCGCCTTCTGGATGATAGCGGGGTGAACAGGCAGTGGCTCGGGTGGTTGTTGTCCTTGATGATCTTTATGGCCTTCCTGTGACATCGGGTGGTGTAGGTGTCCTGGAGGGCAGGTAGTTTGCCCCGGTGATGCGTTGTGCAGACCTCACTACCCTCTGGAGAGCCTTACGGTTGTGGGCGGAGCAGTTGCCGTACCAGGCGGTGATACAGCCCGACAGGATGCTCTCGATTGTGCATCTGTAGAAGTTTGTGAGTGCTTTTGGTGACAAGCCGAATTTCTTCAGCCTCCTGAGGTTGAAGAGTCGCAGCTGCGCCTTCTTCACGATGCTGTCTGTGTGGGTGGACCAATTCAGTTTGTCTGTGATGTGTACGCCGAGGAACTTAAAACTTACTACCCTCTCCACTACTGTCCCATCAATGTGGATAGGGGGGTGTTCCCTCTGCTGTTTCCTGAAGTCCACAATCATCTCCTTAGTTTTGTTGACGTTGAGTGAGAGGTTGTTTTCCTGACACCACACTCCGAGGGCCCTCACCTCCTCCCTGTAGGCCGTCTCGTCGTTGTTGGTAATCAAGCCTACCACTGTTGTGTCGTCCGCAAACTTGATGATTGAGTTGGAGGTGTGCGTGGCCACGCAGTCGTGGGTGAACAGGGAGTACAGGAGAGGGCTCAGAACGCACCCTTGTGGGGCCCCAGTGTTGAGGATCAGCGGGGTGGAAATGTTGTTGCCTACCCTCACCACCTGGGGGCGGCCCATAAGGAAGTCCAGTACCCAGCTGCACAGGGCGGGGTCGAGACCCAGGGTCTCGAGCTTGATGACGAGCTTGGAGGGTACTATGGTGTTAAATGCCGAGCTGTAGTCGATGAACAGCATTCTCACATAGGTATTCCTCTTGACCAGATGGGTTAGGGCAGTGTGCAGTGTGGTTGAGATTGCATCGTCTGTGGACCTATTTGGGCGGTAAGCAAATTTGAGTAGGTCTAGGGTGTCAGGTAGGGTGGAGGTGATATGGTCCTTGACTAGTCTCTCAAAGCACTTCATGATGACGGAAGTGAGTGCTACGGGGCGGTAGTCATTTAGCTCAGTTACCTTAGCTTTCTTGGGAACAGGAACAATGGTGGCCCTCTTGAAGCATGTGGGAACAACAGACTGGGATAGGGATTGATTGAATATGTCCGTAAACACACCAGCCAGCTGGTCTGCGCATGCTCTGAGGGTGCGGCTGGGGATGCCGTCTGGGCCTGCAGCCTTGCGAGGGTTGACACGTTTAAATGTTTTCCTCACGTCGGCTGCAGTGAAGGAGAGTCCGCATGTTTTAGTTGCGGGCCGTGTCAGTGGCACTGTATTGTCCTCAAAGTGATTTAGTCTGCCTGGGAGCAAGACATCCTGGTCCGTGACTGGGCTGGTTTTCTTTTTGTAATCCGTGATTGACTGTAGACCCTGCCACATACCTCTTGTGTCTGAGCCGTTGAATTGAGATTCTACTTTGTCTCTATACTGACGCTTAGCTTGTTTGATTGCCTTGCGGAGGGAATAGTTACACTGTTTGTATTCGGTCATGTTTCCGGTCACCTTGCCCTGATTAAAAGCAGTGGTTCGGGCTTTCAGTTTCACGCGAATGCTGCCATCAATCCACGGTTTCTGGTTTGGGAATGTTTTAATCGTTGCTATGGGAACGACATCTTCAACGCACGTTCTAATGAACTCGCTCACCGAATCAGCGTATTCGTCAATGTTGTTGTCTGACGCAATACGGAACATATCCCAGTCCACGTGATGGAAGCAGTCTTGGAGTGTGGAATCAGATTGGTCGGAACAGCGTTGAACAGACCTCAGCGTGGGAGCTTCTTGTTTTAGTTTCTGTCTGTAGGCAGGGATCAACAAAATGGAGTCGTGGTCAGCTTTTCCGAAAGGAGGGCGGGGCAGGGCCTTATATGCGTCGCAGAAGTTAGAGTAACAATGATCCAAGGTTTTTCCCACCCTGGTTGCGCAATCGATATGCTGATAAAATTTAGGGAGTCTTGTTTTCAGATTAGCCTTGTTAAAATCCCCAGCTACAATGAATGCAGCCTCCGGATAAATGGATTCCAGTTTGCAAAGAGTCAAATAAAGTTTGTTCAGAGCCATCGATGTGTCTGCTTGGGGGATATATACGGCTGTGATTATAATCGAAGAGAATTCCCTTGGAACATAATGCGGTCGACATTTGATTGGATTAAATGTGTTCTGTATCCTCAACATTTGACACTACTTGATAAGAGTTATTATAGTTGGTGGGTGTTCATGGACTCAAATTGAAATTAAGTTTAAAGAAGTCACGCCCATAGGGCTCACTCCACAATTAAATCTGAATACTGAAAGCTATAAAGCTTGGGTAATAAAATACAATATCTCCAGAATTTGTCCCTTTCTGGGTCAACTGAACTAATGGAGTTGAGCCCACACAACCTGTTGGTAATAGACAGATACTGTCTGGTTCTGGTTGAGCCCAACTGGCTGATAATAGACAGATACTGTCTGGTTAAGCCCAACCTGCTGGTTCTGGGTTCAGCTCACCATTGGTCCTGACCTGCCGATCAGACCAGGAAACCCTTGGTCTCCAGGATAGCCCTGAATGAAAGGAGAACAACTACATTAATAACATACAGTATAGAAGTCAACATTCACAGAAAGTACAATATTTAGACATTCACATCAAAACTACAATTCCTGTGCCTTAGTCTGGTCTAGCCCGCAATGTCGCCACTTGCAGCACTTGTACTACACCCTCAGCTCGTTACAAATCCTAAATCCCCCGCTACTCTACAGCTTCATCCCTCACTGTCTCCCCTCTCGTTGCCTACTATGCCCATCTGAATAAAGAGAAAATAAATATCTTCTTCTCGTTAAAATTACAATACCTTCTCTTCCTTTAGTTTCCTAAAATAACCAATGCATTTCAAATCTGACAACAGACCAAACTATAGTAAACTAAATCAAATCAGTTTCCTTCAGATGCCTTTCATGCAATATCACTGCAGATTCATTGATAGTTAAACATAGCAAAGCAATATTTTGGAGAGTAATTATTCCACATAACATTGACGAGACTAAACTAAGAGGATGGAGAA
The DNA here is from genome assembly GCF_023373465.1 of Oncorhynchus keta. Lineage (NCBI taxonomy): Eukaryota > Metazoa > Chordata > Actinopteri > Salmoniformes > Salmonidae > Oncorhynchus > Oncorhynchus keta. The sequence continues at coordinate 10,873,769 of NC_068435.1, forward strand.
GTCCCACCTGTGGTCCAGGCGTTCCAGGCAGGCCGGTAGATCCAATGTAACCCTTGGCCAGAGAAGATAAGAGACAAATAAACAATAAAAGACAACTAATCAAGTAATATGGAAGACAACAACAGATGACTACATAATAACAAGGAGGACGGCTTTATGACATCAGATCACAACAGTACAGTGTTCCTACCCGAGGGCCAGGAGGATGGCTTTATGACAACAGATCACAACAGTACAGTGTTCCTACCCGAGGGCCAGGAGGATGGCTTTATGACATCAGATCACAACGGTACAGTGTTCCTACCCGAGGGCCAGGAGGATGGCTTTATGACATCAGATCACAACGGTACAGTGTTCCTACCCGAGGGCCAGGAGGATGGCTTTATGACATCAGATCACAACAGTACAGTGTTCCTACCCGAGGACCAGGAGGATGGCTTTATGACATCAGATCACAACAGTACAGTGTTCCTACCCGAGGGCCAGGAGGATGGCTTTATGACATCAGATCACAACAGTACAGTGTTCCTACCCGAGGGCCAGGAGGATGGCTTTATGACATCAGATCACAACAGTACAGTGTTCCTACCCGAGGGCCAGGAGGATGGCTTTATGACATCAGATCACAACAGTACAGTGTTCCTACCCGAGGGCCAGGAGGATGGCTTTATGACATCAGGTCACAACAGTACAGTGTTCCTACCCGAGGACCAGGAGGATGGCTTTATGACATCAGATCACACACAGTACAGTGTTCCTACCCGAGGACCAGGAGGATGGCTTTATGACATCAGATCACAACAGTACAGTGTTCCTACCCGAGGACCAGGAGGATGGCTTTATGACATCAGATCACAACAGTACAGTGTTCCTACCCGAGGGCCAGGAGGATGGCTTTATGACATCAGGTCACAACAGTACAGTGTTCCTACCCGAGGACCAGGAGGATGGCTTTATGACATCAGATCACAACAGTACAGTGTTCCTACCCGAGGGCCAGGAGGATGGCTTTATGACATCAGGTCACAACAGTACAGTGTTCCTACCCGAGGACCAGGAGGATGGCTTTATGACATCAGATCACAACAGTACAGTGTTCCTACCCGAGGGCCAGGAGGATGGCTTTATGACATCAGATCACAACAGTACAGTGTTCCTACCCGAGGGCCAGGAGGATGGCTTTATGACATCAGGTCACAACAGTACAGTGTTCCTACCCGAGGGCCAGGAGGATGGCTTTATGACATCAGATCACAACAGTACAGTGTTCCTACCCGAGGGCCAGGAGGATGGCTTTATGACATCAGATCACAACAGTACAGTGTTCCTACCCGAGGGCCAGGAGGATGGCTTTATGACATCAGGTCACAACAGTACAGTGTTCCTACCCGAGGGCCAGGAGGATGGCTTTATGACATCAGATCACAACAGTACAGTGTTCCTACCCGAGGACCAGGAGGATGGCTTTATGACATCAGATCACAACAGTACAGTGTTCCTACCCGAGGGCCAGGAGGATGGCTTTATGACATCAGGTCACAACAGTACAGTGTTCCTACCCGAGGGCCAGGAGGATGGCTTTATGACATCAGATCACAACAGTACAGTGTTCCTACCCGAGGGCCAGGAGGATGGCTTTATGACATCAGGTCACAACAGTACAGTGTTCCTACCCGAGGACCAGGAGGATGGCTTTATGACATCAGATCACAACAGTACAGTGTTCCTACCCAAGGGCCAGGAGGATGGCTTTATGACATCAGATCACAACAGTACAGTGTTCCTACCCGAGGACCAGGAGGATGGCTTTATGACATCAGATCACAACAGTACAGTGTTCCAACCCGAGGACCAGGAGGATGGCTTTATGACATCAGATCACAACAGTACAGTGTTCCAACCCGAGGGCCAAGAGGACGGCTTTATGACATCAGATCACAACAGTATAGTGTTCCTACCCGAGGACCAGGAGGATGGCTTTATGACATCAGATCACAACGGTACAGTGTTCCTACCCGAGGGCCAGGAGGATGGCTTTATGACATCAGATCACAACAGTACAGTGTTCCTACCCGAGGGCCAGGAGGATGGCTTTATGACATCAGATCACAACAGTACAGTGTTCCTACCCGAGGGCCAGGAAAGCCACGGATTCCAGTTTCTCCCTTTAGTCCTTCATAGGATTGTTCTTCCTGTAAGGAGAGTTATAGTTCAAACACATGTAATACACAAATGCATAAACGACACACACAAACACGAGCATGCACACACAAACTCACAGTTATGCCTCTGGGTCCACATGGTCCAGGAACCCCTTTATCCCCCTTAAACAGACAAAAACAACATCAAGAGTTTATCGTGGTAGACGAAAGCCAACTCTGTTACAGCAAGCCAATTATGGGTTAACTCATTCATTGCTCTGGACTTCAAGAAGAATAATGCAATCCATATTTTGAGTCCTAATGCTCCAAACTATAAAATTACATTTCTTGGTTCCCACTGATGGTTTAGCATCAACTGTTACAACCCTTGGTAAGCATATAGTCTACGTGTTTCTTTGCACGACGAAGTACAGAGAAAGTCCATAATGTTCCCATAGGCAGTCGCGCTATATAGGGTACCTTGTCTCCTTTGGGGTAGAAAAGGTCTGGAGGCTCGACGATCTCCTCAGGCCCCGGAGGCCCTGGTTGACCCTGGTCCCCCTAAGAGACAGCAGGATGAGTAGAGAGATAATATTATCCATGTTGACATGGAGAGAAGGAGATGATTAGGAAAGCTAAGGCTAGCTTTTTCAAACACAAATTCGCATCCTGTAGCACAAACTCCGAAAAAAGTTGTGTAACACTGTAAAGTCCATGGAGAATAATAGCACCTCCTCCCAGCTGCCCACTGCACTGAATCTAGGAAACACTTTCACCACAGATAAATCCACGATAATTGAGAATTTCAATAAGCATTTTTCTACGGCTGGCCATGTATAAGTACAGTATATTCCACCTGGCTACCCCAACCCTGGTCTACAGCTCTGCACCCCCCACAGCAACTTGCCCAATCCTCCCCCATTTCTCCTTCACCCACATCCAGACAGCTGATAATCTGAAAGAGCTGCAAAATCTGGACTCGGGACCCTCTCTTTCTAAAATTGTCCGCCAAAATGGTTGCAACCCCTATTACTAGCCTGTTCAACCTCTCGTATCGTCTGAGATCCCTAAAGATTGGAAAGCTGCCACGGTCATCCCCCTCTTCAAAGGGGGAGACACTCTAGACCCAAACTGCTACAGACCTATAATTATCCTACCCTGTCTTTCTAAGGTCTTCAAAAGCCAAGTTAACAAACAGATCACCGACCATTTCGAATCCCACCGTACCTTCTCCGCTATGCAATCTGGTTTCTGAGCTGATCATAGGTGCACCTCAGCCACGCTCAAGGTCCTAAACGATATCATAACCGCCATCGATAAAAGACAATACTGTGCAGCCGTACTCGTCAACCTGGCCAAGGCTTTCGACTCTGTCAATCACCGCATTCTTATTGGCAGACTCAACAGCTTTGGTTTCTCAAATGACTGCCTCGCCTGGTTCACCAACTACTTCTCAGACAGAGTTCAGTGTGTCAAATCGGAGGGCATGTTGTCCGGACCTCTGGCAGTCTCTATGGGGGTGCCACAGGGTTCAATTCTCGGGCCGACTCTTTTCTCTGTATACATCAATGATGTTGCTCTTACTGCTGGTGAGTCTCTGATCCACCTCTACGCAGACGACACCATTCAGTATACTTCTGGCCCTTCCTTGGATACTGTTAACAAACCTCCAGATGAGCTTCAATACAACTCTCCTTCCATGGCTTCCAACTGCTCTTAAATGCAAGTAAAACTAAATGCACGCTCTTCAACCGATCGCTGCCCGTACCTGCCTGCCCGTCCAGCATCACTACTCTGGACGGTTCTGACATAGAATATGTGGACAACTACAAATACCTAGGTGTCTGGTTAGACTGTAAACTCTCCTTCCAGACTCACATTAAGCATCTCCAAACCAAAATTAAATCTAGAATCAGCTTCCTATTTCGCAACAAAGCATCCTTCACTCATGCTGCCAAACATTCCCTCGTAAAACTGACTATTCTACCGATCCTTGACTTCGGCGATTTCATTTTCAAAATAGCCTCCAACACTCTACTCAGCAAATTGGATGCAGTCTATCACAGTGAAATCCGCTTTGTCATCAAAGCCCAATATACACCATTGCGACCTGTATGCTCTCGTTGGCTGGCCCTCGCTTCATATTCTCACCAAACCCACTGGCTCCAGCTGTCAGAGCAGCTCACAGATCACTGTACTTATACATAGCCCATCTGTAAATAACCCATCCAACTACCTCATCCCCATACTGTATTGATTTATTTATCTTGCTCCTTTGCACCCCAGTATCTCTACTTGCACATTCATCTTCTACACATCTATCACTCCAGTGTTTAATTGCTACATTGTAATTACTTCACCACTATGGCCTATTTCTTGCCTTACCTCCCTAATTTTACCTCATTTGCACACACTGTATATAGATGTTTCTATTGTGTTATTGACTGTACATTTGTTTATTCCATGTGTAACTCTGTGTTGTTGTTTGTGTCACACTGCTTTGCTTTATCTTGGCCAGGTCGCAGTTGTAAATGAGAACTTGTTCTCAACTGGCCTACCTGGTTAATAAAAGGTGAAATACAAAAATACGTAAAAATGATTACACAGCAAAACACACACACTCACACACTAGCATAGCTACTTACCTCATCACCTTTAATGCCCGGCAGTGATCTGCCAGTGTCACCCTGAAACACAAACACGTTTGTAAGTGTATGTGTATGTGTATGTGTGTGTGTGTGCGCGTGTGTGTGTGTGTGTGCCCACTCACTGGTTCTCCTCTAGCCCCGGGTGGACCGTCTGGACCCTAGATGAAAGAGAGAGAAATATCTTAACACGTATACACATACTGTTCACCACTATATAATCTCCTTAACTACATACAGTACTGTAAGACGTGCAGGTCACACAAAACAAAAGATATGCATGTTTGACATCACAGAATCGTCTGTATTCAATAGCAAAGACGATTACAAAAAGCCCTATTGCTCACATCATTTCCATTAGGTCCAGCAGGGCCTGTGTGACCCTTGGGTCCCGCATGGCCAGGTGATCCCTGGAGGAAAAACATGACAGAGCACAGGGTCGTGTTCATTAGGCACAAAAATGGAAGAAAACCCTCTGAAGGGATGTGAAACAGACAGGTACTATCTGTACTTGTCGTCCAATAAGAAAACACTCATTTTCCTTCAACTAAATATTTTTGCTACGGTGTGCCCTACTGAACATATTACCCAGATCTTGTTGACGTACATTTGTTGTTTTTTTACTTCTAATTGATGAGTCAAAAAGGCAATAAATGAGTGTTTTAGAGTTAAATGTTGTGAAACACAACTGCTACTACAGCTTATATCTTTCTTTTACTAAATGTAGATTGACTGAGAACATGTTCTCCTTTACAGAAACAACCTGGTGGAAGAGTTACAGTGTGAGAGGAGAAATACTAGTACTATCAAAGTTTTACAGAGTAACTATGTCTGAACATCTACAGTGCGGGAGGAGAAATACTAGTACTATCAAAGTTTTACAGAGTAACTATGTCTGAACATCTACAGTGCGGGAGGAGAAATACTAGTACTATCAAAGTTTTACAGAGTAACTATGTCTGAACATCTACAGTGCGGGAGGAGAAATACTAGTACTATCAAAGTTTTACAGAGTAACTATGTCTGAACATCTACAGTGCGGGAGGAGAAATACTAGTACTATCAAAGTTTTACAGAGTAACTATGTCTGAACATCTACAGTGCCTTCAGAATGTATTCACACCCTTTGACTTTTTCCACGTTTAGTTGCGTTACAAAGTGGGATTAAAATTGAATGAATTGTAATTTTTAGTCAACGATCTACACAACATACTCGGTAATGTCAAATTTGAAGAAAAATGCAATATTTATTTTAATTGATAGGAAATAAAACACTAATATATCTTGATTATATAAGTGTTGAACCCCCTGAGTCAATACTTATTAGTCACCTTTGGCAGGGATTACAGCTGTGAGTCTTTCTGGGAAAATCTCAAAGAGTTTTCCACACCTGGATGGTACATTATTATTTGAAGAAATTGTCGAGCTCTGTCAAGTTGGTTGTTGATCATTGCTAGACAGCCATTTTCAAGCCATATATTTTCAAGCCAATTTAAGTCAAAGCTGTAACTTTTCCACTCAGGAACATTCAATGTTGTCTAGGTTATCAACTCCACTGTGTACAGTATTTGACCTTGTGTTTTAGGTTATTGTCCTACTGAAAGGTGAATGTCTTATTGCAAACAGGATGCATGTTTTGGAATATTGTTATTCTGTACAGGCTTTCTTCTTTTCACTCTGTCAACAATGTTGTTGATCCATCCACAGTTATCTCCTATCACAGCCATTAAACTATATAACTGTTTTAAAATCACCATTGGTGTCATGGTGAAATCCCTGAGTGATTTCCTTCCTCTCCGGCAAAGGATTTCGAAAGGGTGTCTGTATCTTTGTAATGACTGGGTGTATTGATACACCATCCAAAGTGTAAAAATAACAACTTCACCATGCTCAAAGGGAGCCATCTACCAATAGGTGCATTCTTTGCGACCCATAGGAAAACCTCCCTGGTCTTTGTGCTTGAATCTGTGCTTGAAATTCACTGCTCAATTTAGGGACCTTAATTGTATGTGTAGGGTACAGAGATGGGGTATACACTTAAAAATCATGTTAAACACTATTATTGCACACAAGTTGAGTCCATGCAACTTATTATGTGACTTGTTAAGCACCTATTCACTCCTGAACTTATTGAGGCCATTACAAAGGGTTGAACACTTATTGACTCAAGACATTTCAGATTTACATGTTTTATTCATTTGCAAACATTTCTAAAAACATAATTCCACTTTGCCATTATGGGATATTTTGTAGATCAGTGACATAAAAATCTCAATTTAATACAATTTTTAGTTCAGGCTGCAACACAAGAAAATGTGGAAAAAGTCAAGGGGTGCGAATACATTGAAGACACTGTACCTGTCACCTCCTCCCATCTCTGGGTCCTGGAGTTCAAAGCTGCCGTAGCTGTAGAGCGCCGTCACCGTGGTAACGTGTTTACCTGTAGTGTTCTAAGAATGCGGAGTGATAGTGAAAACGATGAAACACTTACAGATCTTCCAGGAGGCCCAGGGTCGCCCTGTCAAATATCAACAAGTCAAAGTTTGTGTAATATAACGCACATGTACACAGACACACACAGACACACACACACACACACATACAAAAATATTACTCACAGGAAGGCCAGGTCCAGATACATCGTAGACAGGCTCCCCTTTTGATCCTTTGGGACCGAGATATCCCTGAAGGAAAGTCAAAATGATAGGTTAGGAGATATCCCTGAAGGAAAGTCTAAACAATAGGTCTGGAGATATCCCCGAAGGAAAGTCCAAACGATAGGTCTGGAGATATCCCCGAAGGAAAGTCTAAACGATAGGTTTGGAGATATCCCTGAAGGAAAGCCTAAACGATAGGTTTGGAGATATCCCCGAAGGAAAGTCTAAACGATAGGTTTGGAGATATCCCTGAAGGAAAGTCTAAACGATAGGTTTGGAGATATCCCTAAAGGAAAGTCTAAACGATAGGTTTGGAGATATCCCTGAAGGAAAGTCTAAACGATAGGTTTGGAGATATCCCCGAAGGAAAGTCCAAACGATAGGTTTGGAGATATCCCTGAAGGAAAGTCTAAACGATAGGTCAGGAGATATCCCCGAAGGAAAGTCCAAACGATAGGTTTGGAGATATCCCTGAAGGAAAGTCTAAACGATAGGTCAGGAGATATCCCCGAAGGAAAGTCCAAACGATAGGTTTGGAGATATCCCCGAAGGAAAGCCTAAACGATAGGTCAGGAGATATCCCTGAAGGAAAGTCAAAACAACTTTGCTGATAAAGCGTTCTGCTTGTGCGACTCCATCCCCTGACACACAACATGTGTAAATGAAACCTGTCAATGTCTTCCACAGTGTATGAGACTCCTGTCAGAATGCTAGCTAGCTGCATGAAGGAAACACGACATTCACATGCTGTACATCATGAAGTTATATTCTATTCTATGGTATTTCTATTGTTCGGCACCATTGGGGGGGTGAAGGGCTTCAAAGGGAGTTGGGTGACGGTAAAGACCATATGATGTCTACCCTATCTCCAGACTGGAGGTGGGTGAAGGTAAAGACCATATGATGTCTACCCTATCTCCAGACTGGAGGTGGGTGAAGGTAAAGACCATATGATGTCTACCCTGGAGGTGGGTGAAGGTAAAGACCATATGATGTCTACCCATCTCCAGACTGAAGGTGGGTGAAGGTAAAGACCATGATGTCTACCCTGGAGGTGGGTGACGGTAAAGACCATATGATGTCTACCCTATCTCCAGACTGGAGGTGGGTGACGGTAAAGACCATATGATGTCTACCCTATCTCCAGACTGGAGGTGGGTGAAGGTAAAGACCATATGATGTCTACCCTGGAGGTGGGTGAAGGTAAAGACCATATGATGTCTACCCTATCTCCAGACTGGAGGTGGGTGAAGGTAAAGACCATATGATGTCTACCCTGGAGGTGGGTGAAGGTAAAGACCATATGATGTAAAGACCATATGATGTCTACCCTATCTCCAGACTGGAGGTGGGTGAAGGTAAAGACCATATGATGTCTACCCTGGAGTTGGGTGAAGGTAAAGACCATATGATGTCTACCCTATCTCCAGACCGGAGGTGTGTGAATGTAAAGACCATATGATGTCTGCCCTATCTCCAGACCGGAGGTGTGTGAAGGTAAAGACCATATGATGTCTACCCTATCTCCAGACTGGAGGTGGGTGAAGGTAAAGACCATATGATGTCTGCCCTATCTCCAGACCGGAGGTGTGTGAAGGTAAAGACCATATGATGTCTACCCTATCTCCAGACTGGAGGTGGGTGAAGGTAAAGACCATATGATGTCTACCCTATCTCCAGACTGGAGTTGGGTGAAGGTAAAGACCATATGATGTCTGCCCTATCTACAGACTGGAGGTGGGTGAAGGTAAAGACCATATGATGTCTGCCCTATCTCCAGACCGGAGGTGGGTGAAGGTAGAGACCATATGATGTCTACCCTGGAGGTGGGTGAAGGTAAAGACCATATGATGTCTACCCTATCTCCAGACTGGAGGTGGGTGAAGGTAAAGACCATATGATGTCTACCCTATCTCCAGACTGGAGGTGTGTGAAGGTAAAGACCATATGATGTCTACCCTATCTCCAGACCGGAGGTGTGTGAAGGTAAAGACCGTATGATGTCTACCCTATCTCCAGACTGGAGGTGGGTGAAGGTAAAGACCATATGATGTCTACCCTATCTCCAGACTGGAGGTGGGTGAAGGTAAAGACCATATGATGTCTACCCTATGTCCAGACTGGAGGTGGGTGAAGATAAAGACCATATGATGTCTACCCTATCTCCAGACTGGAGGTGGGTGAAGGTAAAGACCATATGATGTCTACCCTATCCTGGAGGTGGTGAAGGTAAAGACCATATGATGTCTACCCTATCTCCAGACTGGAGGTGGGTGAAGGTAAAGACCATATGATGTCTACCCTATCTCCAGACTGGAGGTGGGTGAAGGTAAAGACCATATGATGTCTACCCTATCTCCAGACTGGAGGTGGGTGAAGGTAAAGACCATATGATGTCTACCCCATCTCCAGACTGGAGGTGGGTGAAGGTAAAGACCATATGATGTCTACCCTATCTCCAGACTGGAGGTGGGTGAAGGTAAAGACCATATGATGTCTACCCTATCTCCAGACTGGAGGTGGGTGTAGGTAAAGACCATATGATGTCTACCCTATCTCCAGACTGGAGGTGGGTGAAGGTAAAGACCATATGGTGTCTACCCTATCTCTAGACTGGAGGTGGGTGAAGTTAAAGACCATATGATGTCTACCTTGGAGGTGGGTGAAGGTAAAGACCATATGATGTCTACCCTATCTCCAGACTGGAGGTGGGTGAAGGTAAAGACCATATGATGTCTACCCTGGAGGTGGGTGAAGGTAAAGACCATATGATGTCTACCCTATCTCCAGACTGGAGGTGGGTGAAGGTAAAGACCATATGATGTCTACCCTGGAGGTGGGTGAAGGTAAAGACCATATGATGTCTACCCTATCTCCAGACTGGAGGTGGGTGAAGGTAAAGACCATATGATGTCTATCCTATCTCCAGACTGGAGGTGGGTGAAGGTAGAAACCATATGATGTCTACCCTATCTCTAGACTGGAGGTGGGTGAAGGTAGAGACCATATGATGTCTACCCTATCTCTAGACTGGAGGTTGGTGAAGGTAAAGACCATATGATGTCTACCCTGGAGGTGGGTGAAGGTAAAGACCATATGATGTCTACCCTGGAGGTGGGTGAAGGTAAAGACCATATGATGTCTACCCTATCTCCAGACTGGAGGTGGGTGAAGGTAAAGACCATATGATGTCTACCCTATCTCCAGACTGGAGGTGGGTGAAGGTAAAGACCATATGATGTCTACCCTGACTGAGGTGGGTGAAGGTAAAGACCATATGGTGTCTACCCTGACCAGAGGTGGGTGAAGGTAAAGACCATATGATGTCTACCCTGGAGGTGGGTGAAGGTAAAGACCATATGATGTCTACCCTGACTGGAGGTGGGTGAAGGTAAAGACCATATGATGTCTACCCTGGAGGTGGGTGAAGGTAAAGACCATATGATGTCTACCCTATCTCCAGACTGGAGGTGGGTGAAGGTAAAGACCATATGATGTCTACCCTGGAGGTGGGTGAAGGTAAAGACCATATGATGTCTGCCCTATCTCTAGACTGGAGGTGGGTGAAGTTAAAGACCATATGATGTCTACCCTGGAGGTGGGTGAAGGTAAAGACCATATGATGTCTACCCTATCTCCAGACTGGAGGTGGGTGAAGGTAAAGACCATATGATGTCTACCCTATCTCCAGACTGGAGGTGGGTGAAGGTAAAGACCATATGATGTCTACCCTATCTCCAGACTGGAGGTGGGTGAAAGTAAAGACCATATGATGTCTATCCTATCTCCAGACTGGAGGTGGGTGAAGGTAGAAACCATATGATGTCTACCCTATCTCTAGACTGGAGGTGGGTGAAGGTAGAGACCATATGATGTCTACCCTATCTCTAGACTGGAGGTTGGTGAAGGTAAAGACCATATGATGTCTACCCTGGAGGTGGGTGAAGGTAAAGACCATATGATGTCTGGAGGTGGGTGAAGGTAAAGACCATATGATGTCTACCCTATCTCCAGACTGGAGGTGGGTGAAGGTAAAGACCATATGATGTCTACCCTATCTCCAGACTGGAGGTGGGTGAAGGTAAAGACCATATGATGTCTACCCTATCTCCAGACTGGAGGTGGGTGAAGGTAAAGACCATATGGTGTCTACCCTATCTCCAGACCAGAGGTGGGTGAAGGTGAAGACCATATGATGTCTACCCTGGAGGTGGGTGAAGGTAAAGACCATATGATGTCTGCCCTATCTCTAGACTGGAGGTGGGTGAAGGTAAAGACCATATGATGTCTACCCTGGAGTTGGGTGAAGGTAAAGACCATATGATGTCTACCCTATCTCTAGACTGGAGGTGGGTGAAGTTAAAGACCATATGATGTCTACCTTGGAGGTGGGTGAAGGTAAAGACCATATGATGTCTGCCCTATCTCTAGACTGGAGGTGGGTGAAGTTAAAGACCATATGATGTCTACCCTGGAGTTGGGTGAAGGTAAAGAACATATGATGTCTACCCTATCTCCAGACTGGAGGTGGGTGAAGGTAAAGACCATATGATGTCGACCCTATCTCCAGACTGGAGGTGGGAGAAGGTAAAGACCATATGATGTCTACCCTATCTCCAGACTGGAGGTGGGTGAAGGTAAAGACCATATGATGTCTACCCTGGAGGTGGGTGAAGGTAAAGACTATATGATGTCTACCCTATCTCCAGACTGGAGGTGGGTGAAGGTAAAGACCATATGATGTCTACCCTGGAGGTGGGTGAAGGTAAAGACCATATGATGTCTGCCCTATCTCTAGACTGGAGGTGGGTGAAGGTAAAGACCATATGATGTCTACCCTGGAGGTGGGTGAGGGTAAAGACCATATGATGTCTACCCTATCTCCAGACTGGAGGTGGGTGTAGGTAAAGACCAAATGATGTCTACCCTACCATATGATGTCTACCCTATCTCCAGACTGGAGGTGGGTGAAGGTAAAGACCATATGATGATGAAGCTTAACTTTCTGAACATTCGAGACGTGTAGTCCACTTGTCATTCCAATCTCCTTTGCATTAGCGTAGCCTCTTCTGTAGCCTGTCAACTATGTGTCTGTCTATCCCTGTTCTCTCCTCTCTGCACAGACCATACAAACGCTCCACACCGCGTGGCCGCGGCCACCCTAATCTGGTGGTCCCAGCGCGCACGACCCACGTGGAGTTCCAGGTCTCCGGTAGCCTCTGGAACTGCCGATCTGCGGCCAACAAGGCAGAGTTCATCTCAGCCTATGCCTCCCTCCAGTCCCTCGACTTCTTGGCACTGACGGAAACATGGATCACCACAGACAACACTGCTACTCCTACTGCTCTCTCTTCGTCCTCCCACGTGTTCTCGCACACACCGAGAGCTTCTGGTCAGCGGGGTGGTGGCACCGGGATCCTCATCTCTCCCAAGTGGTCATTCTCTCTTTCTCCCCTTACCCATCTGTCTATCGCCTCCTTTGAATTCCATGCTGTCACAGTTACCAGCCCTTTCAAGCTTAACATCCTTATCATTTATCGCCCTCCAGGTCCCCTCGGAGAGTTCATCAATGAGCTTGATACCTTGATAAGCTCCTTTCCTGAGGACGGCTCACCTCTCACAGTGCTGGGCGACTTTAACCTCCCCACGTCTACCTTTGACTCATTCCTCTCTGCCTCCTTCTTTCCACTCCTCTCCTCTTTTGACCTCACCCTCTCACCTTCCCCCTACTCACAAGGCAGGCAATACGCCGACCTCATCTTTACTAGATGCTGTTCTTCCACTAACCTCATTGCAACTCCCCTGCAAGTCTCCGACCACTACCTTGTATCCTTTTCCCTCTCGCTCTCATCTAACACCTCCCACACTGCCCCTACTCGGATGGTATCCCGCCGTCCCAACGTTCGCTCTCTCTCCCCCGCTACTCTCTCCTCTTCCATCCTATCATCTCTTCCCTCTGCTCAAACCTTCTCCAACCTATCTCCTGATTCTGCCTCCTCAACCCTCCTCTCCTCCCTTTCTGCATCCTTTGACTCTCTATGTCCCCTATCCTCCAGGCCGGCTCGGTCCTCCCCTCCCGCCCCGTGGCTCGACGACTCATTGCGAGCTCACAGAACAGGGCTCCGGGCAGTCGATGGAAATGGAGGAAAACTCGCTCCCTGTGGACCTGGCATCCTTTCACTCCCTCCTCTCTACATTTTCCTCCTCTGTCTCTGCTGCTAAAGCCATTTTCTACCACTCTAAATTCCAAGCATCTGCCTCTAACCCTAGGAAGCTCTTTGCCACCTTCTCCTCCCTCCTGAATCCTCCTCCCCCTCCCCCTCCTCCCTCTCTGCAGATGACTTCGTCAACCATTTTGAAAAGAAGGTCGACGACATCCGATCCTCGTTGCTAAGTCAAACGGCACCGCTGGTTCTGCTCACACTGCCCTACCCTGTGCTCTGACCTCTTTCTCCCCTCTCTCCAGATGAAATCTCGCGTCTTGTGACGGTCGGCCGCCCAACAACCTGCCCGCTTGACCCTATCCCCTCCTCTCTTCTCCAGACCATTTCCGGAGACCTTCTCCCTTACCTCACCTCGCTCATCAACTCATCCCTGACCGCTGGCTACGTCCCTTCCGTCTTCAAGAGAGCGAGAGTTGCACCCCTTCTGAAAAAACCTACACTCGATCCCTCCGATGTCAACAACTACAGACCAGTATCCCTTCTTTCTTTTCTCTCCAAAACTCTTGAACGTGCCGTCCTTGGCCAGCTCTCCCGCTATCTCTCTCTGAATGACCTTCTTGATCCTAATCAGTCAGGTTTCAAGACTAGTCATTCAACTGAGACTACTCTTCTCTGTATCACGGAGGCGCTCCGCACCGCTAAAGCTAACTCTCTCTCCTCTGCTCTCATCCTTCTAGACCTATCGGCTGCCTTCGATACTGTGAACCATCAGATCCTCCTCTCCACCCTCTCCGAGTTGGGCATCTCCGGCGCGGCCCACGCTTGGTTGCGTCCTACCTGACAGGTCGCTCCTACCAGGTGGCGTGGCGAGAATCTGTCTCCTCACCACGCGCTCTCACCACTGGTGTCCCCCAGGGCTCTGTTCTAGGCCCTCTCCTATTCTCGCTATACACCAAGTCACTTGGCTCTGTCATAACCTCACATGGTCTCTCCTATCATTGCTATGCAGACGACACACAATTAATCTTCTCCTTTCCCCTTCTGATGACCAGGTGGCGAATCGCATCTCTGCATGTCTGGCAGACATATCAGTGTGGATGACGGATCACCACCTCAAGCTGAACCTCGGCAAGACGGAGCTGCTCTTCCTCCCAGGGAAGGACTGCCCGTTCCATGATCTCGCCATCACGGTTGACAACTCCATTGTGTCCTCCTCCCAGAGCGCTAAGAACCTTGGCGTGATCCTGGACAACACCCTGTCGTTCTCAACTAACATCAAGGCGGTGGCCCGTTCCTGTAGGTTCATGCTCTACAACATCCGCAGAGTACGACCCTGCCTCACACAGGAAGCGGCGCAGGTCCTAATCCAGGCACTTGTCATCTCCCGCCTGGATTACTGCAACTCGCTGTTGGCTGGGCTCCTTGCCTGTGCCATTAAACCCCTACAACTCATCCAGAATGCTGCAGCCCGTCTGGTGTTCAACCTTCCCAAGTTCTCTCACGTCACCCCGCTCCTCCGCTCTCTCCACTGGCTTCCAGTTGAAGCTCGCATCCGCTACAAGACCATGGTGCTTGCCTACAGAGCTGTGAGGGGAACGGCACCTCAGTACCTCCAGGCTCTGATCAGGCCCTACACCCAAACAAGGGCACTGCGTTCATCCACCTCTGGCCTGCTCGCCTCCCTACCACTCCCGCTCAGCCCAGTCAAAACTGTTCGCTGCTCTGGCCCCCCAATGGTGGAACAAACTCCCTCACGACGCCAGGACAGCGGAGTCAATCACCACCTTCCGGAGACACCTGAAACCCCACCTCTTTAAGGAATACCTAGGATAGGATAAGTAATCCTTCTCACCCCCCTTTAAGATTTAGATGCACTATTGTAAAGTGACTGTTCTACTGGATGTCATAAGGTGAATGCAACAATTTGTAAGTCGCTCTGGATAAGAGCGTCTGCTAAATGACTTAAATGTAAATGTAAATGATGTCTACCCTATCTCCAGACTGGAGGTGGGTGAAGGTAAAGACCATATGATGTCTACCCTGGAGGTGGGTGAAGGTAAAGACCATATGATGTCTACCCTGGAGGTGGGTGAAGGTAAAGACCATATGATGTCTACCCTGGAGGTGGGTGAAGGTAAAGACCATATGATGTCTACCCTGGAGGTGGGTGAAGGTAAAGACCATATGATGTCTACCCTGGAGGTGGGTGAAGGTAAAGACCATATGATGTCTACCCTGGAGGTGGGTGAAGGTAAAGACCATATGATGTCTACCCTGGAGGTGGGTGAAGGTAAAGACCATATGATGTCTACCCTGGAGGTGGGGTGAAGGTGAAGACCATATGATGTCTACCCTGGAGGTGGGTGAAGGTAAAGACCATGATGTCTACCCTATCTCTAGACTGGAGGTGGGTGAAGGTAAAGACCTTATGATGTCTACCCTGGAGTTGGGTGAAGGTAAAGACCATATGATGTCTACCCTATCTCCAGACTGGAGGTGGGTGAAGGTAAAGACCATATGATGTCTACCCTATCTCCAGACTGGAGGTGTGTGAAGGTAAAGACCATATGATGTCTACCCTATCTCCAGACCGGAGGTGTGTGAAGGTAAAGACCATATGATGTCTACCCTATCTCCAGACTGGAGGTGTGTGAAGGTAAAGACCATATGATGTCTACCCTATCTCCAGACTGGAGGTGGGTGAAGGTAAAGACCATATGATGTCTACCCTATCTCCAGACTGGAGGTGGGTGAAGGTAAAGACCATATGATGTCTACCCTATCTCCAGACTGGAGGTGGGTGAAGGTAAAGACCATATGATGTCTACCCTATCTCCAGACTGGAGGTGGGTGAAGGTAAAGACCATATGATGTCTACCCTGGAGGTGGGTGAAGGTAAAGACCATATGATGTCTACCCTATCTCCAGACTGGAGGTGGGTGAAGGTAAAGACCATATGATGTCTACCCTATCTCCAGACTGGAGGTGGGTGAAGGTAAAGACCATATGATGTCTACCCTATCTCCAGACTGGAGGTGGGTGAAGGTAAAGACCATATGATGTCTACCTTGGAGGTGGGTGAAGGTAAAGACCATATGATGTCTACCCTATCTCCAGACTGGAGGTGGGTGAAGGTAAAGACCATATGATGTCTACCCTGGAGGTGTGTGAAGGTAAAGACCATATGATGTCTACCCTATCTCCAGACTGGAGGTGGGTGTAGGTAAAGACCATATGATGTCTACCCTATCTCCAGACTGGAGGTGGGTGAAGGTAAAGACCATATGGTGTCTACCCTATCTCTAGACTGGAGGTGGGTGAAGTTAAAGACCATATGATGTCTACCTTGGAGGTGGGTGAAGGTAAAGACCATATGATGTCTGCCCTATCTCTAGACTGGAGGTGGGTGAAGTTAAAGACCATATGATGTCTACCCTGGAGTTGGGTGAAGGTAAAGAACATATGATGTCTACCCTATCTCCAGACTGGAGGTGGGTGAAGGTAAAGACCATATGATGTCTACCCTGGAGGTGGGTGAAGGTAAAGACCATATGATGTCTACCCTGGAGGTGGGTGAAGGTAAAGACCATATGATGTCTACCCTGGAGGTGGGTGAAGGTAAAGACCATATGATGTCTACCCTATCTCCAGACTGGAGGTGGGTGAAGGTAAAGACCATATGATGTCTACCCTATCTCCAGACTGGAGGTGGGTGAAGGTAAAGACCATATGATGTCTACCCTATCTCCAGACTGGAGGTGGGTGAAGGTAAAGAGCATATGATGTCTACCCTATCTCCAGACCAGAGGTGGGTGAAGGTGAAGACCTTATGATGTCTACCCTGGAGTTGGGTGAAGGTAAAGACCATATGATGTCTACCCTATCTCTAGACTGGAGGTGGGTGAAGGTAAAGACCATATGATGTCTACCCTGGAGTTGGGTGAAGGTAAAGAACATATGATGTCTACCCTATCTCCAGACTGGAGGTGGGTGAAGGTAAAGACCATATGATGTCGACCCTATCTCCAGACTGGAGGTGGGAGAAGGTAAAGACCATATGATGTCTACCCTATCTCCAGACTGGAGGTGGGTGAAGGTAAAGACCATATGATGTCTACCCTATCTCCAGACTGTAGGTGGGTGAAGGTAAAGACCATATGATGTCTACCCTATCTCCAGACTGGAGGTGGGTGAAGGTAAAGACCATATGATGTCTACCCTATCTCCAGACTGGAGGTGGGTGAAGGTAAAGACCATATGATGTCTACCCTATCTCCAGACTGGAGGTGGGTGAAGGTAAAGACCATATGATGTCTACCCTATCTCCAGACTGGAGGTGGGTGAAGGTAAAGACCATATGATGTCTACCCTGGAGGTGGGTGAAGGTAAAGACCATATGATGTCTGCCCTATCTCCAGACTGGAGGTGGGTGAAGGTAAAGACCATATGATGTCTATCCTATCTCCAGACTGGAGGTGGGTGAAGGTAGAAACCATATGATGTCTACCCTATCTCCAGACTGGAGGTGGGTGAAGGTAGAAACCATATGATGTCTACCCTATCTCCAGACTGGAGGTGGGTGAAGGTAGAGACCATATGATGTCTACCCTATCTCTAGACTGGAGGTTGGTGAAGGTAAAGACCATATGATGTCTACCCTATCTCTAGACTGGAGGTTGGTGAAGGTAAAGACCATATGATGTCTACCCTATCTCCAGACTGGAGGTGGGTGAAGGTAGAGACCATATGATGTCTACCCTTTCTCCAGACTGGAGGTGGGTGAAGGTAAAGACCATATGATGTCTACCCTTTCTCCAGACTGGAGGTGGGTGAAGGTAAAGACCATATGATGTCTACCCTATCTCTAGACTGGAGGTGTGTGAAGGTAAAGACCATATGATGTCTACCCTGGAGGTGTGTGAAGGTAAAGACCATATGATGTCTACCCTATCTCCAGACTGGAGGTGGGTGAAGGTAGAGACCATATGATGTCTACCCTTTCTCCAGACTGGAGGTGGGTGAAGGTAAAGACCATATGATGTCTACCCTATCTCCAGACTGGAGGTGGGTGAAGGTAGAGACCATATGATGTCTACCCTTTCTCCAGACTGGAGGTGGGTGAAGGTAAAGACCATATGATGTCTACCCTATCTCCAGACTGGAGGTGGGTGAAGGTAAAGACCATATGATGTCTACCCTATCTCCAGACTGGAGGTGGGTGAAGGTAAAGACCATATGATGTCTACCCAGTCTCTAGACTGGAGGTGTGTGAAGGTAAAGACCATATGATGTCTACCCTGGAGGTGTGTGAAGGTAAAGACCATATGATGTCTACCCTATCTCCAGACTGGAGGTGGGTGAAGGTAGAGACCATATGATGTCTACCCTATCTCTAGACTGGAGGTGTGTGAAGGTAAAGACCATATGATGTCTACCCTATCTCTAGACTGGAGGTGGGTGAAGGTAAAGACCATATGATGTCTACCCTATCTCCAGACTGGAGGTGGGTGAAGGTAAAGACCATATGATGTCTACCCTATCTCCAGACTGGAGGTGGGTGAAGGTAAAGACCATATGATGTCTACCCTATCTCCAGACTGGAGGTGGGTGAAGGTAAAGACCATATGATGTCTACCCTATCTCCAGACTGGAGGTGGGTGAAGGTAGAAACCATATGATGTCTACCCTATCTCCAGACTGGAGGTGTGGTTGCTAATAGGAGTCCCCTCACCCTGGGTCCAGGGAATCCGTTCGTGCCATGAACACCTGGTATCCCCGTCTGTCCCCTGGTCCCGTTACAGCCGTCTAGCCCCGGCAGGCCAGGATTCCCCCCAGCACCAACGTGACCCTGAAACCACACATCGGCAGGCCCGAGAACCACACAGTTATGGAAAGATACTCAGAGTACACCCTGTAAACACCCTGAACACCCTGTAAACACCCTGTAAACACCATGAACACCCACCATGTGGTGTATAACAGTATGCACTAGAAATGATTATTTCTAACTTCATTACATGAAGTATGTTTCATTTTCTCTTTATAAATAAGAACATGTCTTTTTTTAATGTTCTTTACTAGGGTTAATGTTCTTTACTAGGGTTAGCTGGCCTTTTGGTTGTAATATATTTCATAAATATGTAACCACTAAAAGGCCATAACAGTTCAGTAAACTCTAATATCAATCACAGCCTTTCTGGACAATGTAAAGTAACTTTCTAGTGTTTACACCTATAAAAAACCTATAATACAATATGAGTGAAATACCTCTCCTTCCAAAACGTTTAAATTAAGTATGTTAAAAAACAGATTTTCTGTGTTGGAATGGTGTGGGTGTACCCCAACAACAGAATGGTGTGGGCGTACCCCAACAACAGAATGGTGTGGGCGTACCTCAACAACAGAATGGTGTGGGCGTATACCGGTCATTTAAAAAAATTAATGAGAGTAGACCACTGATTGGCCAGCATGTTCTATGAGGAAATAGCCTGTTGGAGATACAAGTTTGATTTTTTTTTTTTAAGTGTTTTATGATTTTACGATATTATTCTCTCTACTATTATTCTGACATTTCACATTCTTCAAATAAAGTGGTGATCCTTCCTGACCTGAGCCAGGGAATTTTTACTAGGATTAAATGTCAGGAATTGTGAAAAACTGAGTTTAAATGTATTTGTCTAAGGTGTATGTAAACTTCCGACTTCAACTGTATGTGTTATTTTACAGTTAATGCTTTCACTATTATTCTACAACGTAGTGTCACGTTCTGACCTTTATTTCCTGTGTTTTTGTATTTAGTTAGTATGGTCAGGGCGTGAGTTGGGTGGGCAGTCTATGTTTGTTTTTCTAGGTTTTGGGTATTTCTATGTTTCGGCCTAGTATGGTTCTCAATCAGAGGCAGGTGTCATTAGTTGTCTCTGATTGAGAATCATACTTAGGTAGCCTGGGTTTCACTGTGTGTTTGTGGGTGATTGTTCCTGTCTCTGTGTTTGCACCAGATAGGACTGTTTTGAGTTTTCACATTTCTTGTTTTTTTGTAGTCAGTTGTTCATGTGTACCTTAACGTATTACAAAGAACCATGGACAATTACCACGCCGTGTATTGGTCCTCTGATCCGTTTCGCCTCTCCTCTCCTCTTCGGAAGAAGAGGAGGAAATTCATTACACGTAGAACATAGTACAAATAAAGAAACATCCTGGAATGAGTAGGTGTCCAAACCTTTGACTGGTACTATATATAATTATTATTAATATTATTGGACATAAAAGACCAGCAAATCAGCTCTAAGTTATTTTAATTTTGTAAATCTGGTACAAGGTATTCCCATTAAGAAATGTGATAGTCATTTCAAACTTAAATTTGTATACAATGTTTTAAATCAAATTGTATATCTGTTTGGGCTTCTTGTGGTCAGTTTGCAGTCTACAAATGATTTGTAATTATGTTCCAGTCCACTGACCATCCGCTCAAGAAAAAAAAAGAAACAATATCAGCCCGCGGGTTCTGTTGAGGAGGTGCACCGTTCCAGCGCTCCACCAACAACAAAAAGAGATCTAAACAAAAAAAGAGATCTAATATAAATCATGTGGCCTATAGCGTAGAAACAGTATGTGGAGTTTTCTGTAGCCTAGAGACTGGAGATCAAATGTATGACAATATCATGAGACAAGCACATTTTACACCATGCACGTTTCTTCGGTCAAATTGCCGAACCTGGCACCCGATCAAAACATAATATCTGCTTCTATGTGAATATTTACATTTACATTTAAGTCATTTAGCAGACGCTCTTATCAAACAATATATCCTAAAAACAGGACAGGTCCAAGTAAAATGGACAATATGGAATGGACAATCAGGCTACTCAACTGTTGTTCACCCACAGGGTGCAACTCAGAGTGTGATCAGTGGTTTCAAGATTGTATTCATACATTTTTTACGAGCAGCAACACAGCAAAAAATAAAATACTTCTGCATTTCCCACTGTGTAAAAAAACAGATTCTCATTGCAAAATAGACTCAGGATAACTTCTGATAAAGTTGGGTAGCTGATATTCAGAGCTTAAATAGCCCAAATGATTAGTCACAGGAATCACGACGAATAAAGCCAATACAACTGACTGTTTTACAAACGGTAGGCCTTCCACATGGATGGGCATTGATTCAATTCAATTTCAAACCAGCACTGCAGGCTACACTTTTGTAGCTTTGGGTGGGGAGGACAGCCTTTGTTTCTGTCTCGTTAGGCCAACAGATCGGTCAGGACTGGGCCTCTGTGTGTGTGTGTGTGTGTGTGTGTGTGTGTTGCCTCAACTGTACAAATATCCACTGTGTGTATCTATGTTGTTGTAGCAAACCTTTGAGGCGTGCTCTCTTCAGGGTTGAATCTTGATTTGAGATCCCAGGTCCATAATCTGATCTGTATTCTTTTCTCTAATCTCCCATATTTATGTGATAATATTTACATACTCAGATGACAAATGATGATGATGCTGCCGCTGGTGATTTACTTACGTTGACACCATCGATACCAGGAAACCCTGGGTGACCAGTCGGACCCTGCAATACAAAACAAGGTGGCATCAGACTGTCCACTCTCAATGACAGGTATAGAACACAGACTCTCACTCTGCATATCTGTCTCTCATACACTCATGTCAACCCAAGGTAAGACAGGCAGAGACAACATAGAAAGACAACTACACAAACATAGAGAAAGACAGACCAACACCCACAAAGTCACACCCACAAAGTCAAACCCACAAAGTCACACCCACAAAGTCAAACCCACAAAGTCAAACCCACAAAGTCACACCCACAAAGTCAAACCCACAAAGTCAAACCCACAAAGTCAAACCCACAAAGTCAAACCCACAAAGTCACACCCACAAAGTCACACCCACAAAGTCAAACCCACAAAGTCAAACCCACAAAGTCACACCCAGACACTCACCCTTTCCCCTTTTTTCCCATCCAGCCCAGGTGGTCCCTCAACACCCCTCCTTCCCTTCTCTCCGTGAGGCCCTGCGGAGGCCCTGATGCCATCTGGGCCCTGTGGCCCCTGCTTCCCCAGCTTCCCTGGGCCCCCCTGGAGAGGAAAAAGAGAGCTCACGTAGTAAGAATACGATTTACACAGCACACACTTCTGATCTGGGGGTATGTAGTCCTCAATATCACATTAGCGCATTGAGCTAAAGCCGAGGCCTTAGCTATGAGAACTAATACAAGTATTCAGGTCTGGAAAACAAGGATATGTATGAGCTGAAAACATGTGTTGAATCCCTGCTACTGCACTGAGCACAATATTACCCTTTTCTCTTTCCACCAGGAAAATCTATTAATTCATCCGCAGCTTCTATTCATTCATTTTACATGTCTTTTATTTACTAAGTGTGCAGACATCACTTTCTTATCAAGTTTCTCAGCAAACCTATACATTCATTTGTACCATCGTATCATACATAATAGGCTACTGTACATGTCTGAGCACTAGCTCAAAGTGGTCTCTGTATAAAACACTAAAATTTCAGACTCAGGTCTGTCTGTGAGGTTCCTTGGGATCATGGTTGCACAGTGGTGGACTGTGGGGGTCCAGTGGAGCGAGGTGAGAATTGAAAAGTCATACCCGGGCTCCCTTGGCGGGGAGACAGCTGCACACTGAGCAGTCTCTGCCATCACACGAGCCCAGCGTCTCTCCCTGAAACACACACACACACACACACACACACACACACACACACACACACACACACACACACACACACACACACACACACACACACAATGAGACGCTGCCACACTGTGACAGCCATGAAGTATGATCAATGAGGCGCTGCCACACTGTGACAGCCATGAAGACTAACCAATGAGGCATTGAAGAGATCAGTTAGAGGGACAGACTAGTGATGGGCACCGACATGGATAATTCAATATGATATTGATATGAGCAAGGCATAATACGGTTTCACATTCCTTTCAACCTACACTATTATGTAAAAAGCATGCATGACTGTTCCTGCATGCACAAAACCCTCACACAGTCCTTCTCAATAGACTCTCAACTCAGCATACTTCGTTGCCTGCTGATGGGGCATCAACGGTAGATGGGCTTCCCATTGTATTCAAACTTGTTGGGTAGGTTTTAGAGTCCAAGAACATTCACAACCTGGCCTAATGGGCAACCAGTTGTCTGGACTTCACAGAGACATGTAAGCTAACAAAAAGTGAACATTTACACAATTGCAATGTTGTTGTTTTCAAAACATTGCAAGTGGGGTAATCTGAGGTAAAAAAAAAAAAGTGTTTCCGATATATATTTCGATATGATTTTGATATCAAATGGAAAAATGCTACAGATATCGATAATGAACTTTCCATAAATTGGTGCCCAATCCCTAGAGTGAACTGTGAAACTTTGCATGTTTTATGACAGAAGACCCTAAAGATGCAACTGAATTTCATCGGTTTTGCTTTGACTACTTTCAACCATAGTGTAAAACATAAGTTGTGTGGGCTACACACGGTCGTATTCATCAAACTAGGCCATCCTTCATAGACCCCCAAGAAAGTCAAAAGTATATACTGTGTGTGCTTGTGTGTCAGTGCGTTTGAATGTTTCTGTGCGAGAAAGGTATTTCACAGCCTGTGTTTTTTTTTAATCAACTAACTGCTTTCTGTCTCCTCTCCATAGCTTGTGTTGAAAGTCAGTTGCACAAACACCGAGCAATGTTAGTTTAGGGTTCCTAAATATTTGGATATTTATGTTATTAGGCAGGAAGGGCTCCCACTACACATTTGGCAATAAAACAGAGCTTCAATCCCTGTGTGAACTCTTAAACCAGACTCACATTTAACAGTTTAATTCATTAATGATTTTAATACCGTGGATGTGGACCAAGTCTAAAGAGGAGGATGATTTGGGTTTTGTTTACATGGAGTGCAACCATACAAATGTTGAGGGTGTAGGGGAATTCCATTCAGATCCTATTGCCCTAGATCAATATTCCCCAAAACTGTCAGTACCAGGATGTTAGCTAGGGGTACAACAATAGGTTGGATTGCCAGTGAAGATCATGAGCAGCAGCCCACTGAGAACACACTGGTTGAACCAACATGGAATACATGTTGCATTGACATCTGTGTCCAGTGGGCGGTGACATAAACGCTAATGCAAACAACACTAATGCAAACAACACTAATGCAAACAACACTAATGCAAACAACACTAATGCACACAACGCTAATGCAAACAACGCTAATGCAAACAACACTAATGCAAACAACACTAATGCAAACAACACTAATGCAAACAACACTAATGCACACAACGCTAATGCAAACAACGCTAATGCAAACAACGCTAATGCAAACAACACTAATGCAAACAACACTAATGCAAACAACACTAATGCACACAACGCTAATGCAAACAACGCTAATGCAAACAACGCTAATGCAAACAACGCTAATGCAAACAACACTAATGCAAACAACACTAATGCAAACAACACTAATGCACACAACACTAATGCACACAACGCTAATGCACACAACGCTAATGCAAACAACACTAATGCAAACAACACTAATGCACACAACACTAATGCAAACAACGCTAATGCACACAACACTAATGCACACAACACTAATGCACACAACACTAATGCAAACAACACTAAACAACAAAACAACACTAATGCACACAACGCTAATGCACACAACACTAATGCACACAACACTAATGCAAACAACACTAATGCACACAACACTAATGCACACAACGCTAATGCACACAACACTAATGCACACAACACTAATGCACACAACACTAATGCACACAACACTAATGCAAACAACACTAATGCACACAACACTAATGCACACAACACTAATGCACACAACACTAATGCACAAACAACACTAATGCAAACAACACTAATGCACACAACACTAATGCACACAACGCTAATGCAAACAACGCTAATGCAAACAACACTAATGCAAACAACACTAATGCACACAACACTAATGCACACAACGCTAATGCACACAACACTAATGCAAACAACACTAATGCAAACAACACTAATGCAAACAACACTAATGCACACAACGCTAATGCAAACAACGCTAATGCAAACAACGCTAATGCAAACAACATAAATGCAAACAACGCTAATGCACACAACGCTAATGCAAACAACGCTAGTGCAAACAACACTAATGCAAACAACACTAATGCAAACAACACTAACTTATCTTAAGTACAGTAGGGGCCATATTTTCCTGTTGCAAAAAAACAGCTGAGCTGTGAACTAACGTACCGCAGCGCTCTAAACAACGCGAGTTTCCATATTGTACCTCACGATTGCATTGCATGTGGCGTGTGTATCATGTGGCGTGTGTATCATGTGGCGTGTGTATCATGTGGCGTGTGTATCATGTGGCGTGTGTATCATGTGGCGTGTGTATCATGTGGCGTGTGTATCATGTGGCGTGTGTATCATGTGGCGTGTGTACCATGTGGCGTGTGTACCATGTGGCGTGTGTATCATGTGGCGTGTGTATCATGTGGCGTGTGTATCATGTGGCGTGTGTACCATGTGGCGTGTGTATCATGTGGCGTGTGTATCATGTGGCGTGTGTATCATGTGGCGTGTGTATCACGTGGCGTGTGTATCATGTGGCGTGTGTATCATGTGGCGTGTGTATCACGTGGCGTGTGTATCACGTGGCGTGTGTATCACGTGGCGTGTGTATCACGTGGCGTGTGTATCACGTGGCGTGTGTATCATGTGGCGTGTGTATCACGTGGCGTGTGTATCATACGGTGGGTGACTAAATCAAGTCCCAATGCAGACAAAAAATAATATTTTTATATCTCCACACTATAAGGTTATACTGTACAATTGTGAAAATTATGATAATGCCCTTTTCGTGTAAGAGCCGTTTGATAAGACTGCCTGAAATCTCTGCCTGTTTTGGTGGAATAGTTTTGGCCTGCCTGGTGACCAGGCAGTAAATTAGTTAATTAACCAATGAGAAAGTGAGTTCTAAACCTCTCTGCAACTAAAAGCTAGTTTTCCGTTTTTCCCCTCCCCAGTCAGAACACTCCCAGACAGTCCTAGCCAAATTAATATAGTTTACCCTCCACTACAACCCTTGTACGGCACCATGTGTGTGTACGGGGGGGTTCACAGTGTGCAATACTGAACACAGACGAAGCCAGACCAACCTACTGAAACACCGCATAATCACTCTGACTGAAACAGGTGGACTTGAGGTCAAGGCAGAAATTCCACAGTTGATGGATTTAAGTTTATCTTAGTTCCAAACAACTACATTCCATCAGTGAAGCCAAAACAAACCCTTGTAAAAAGGTCAGCTTAGTTCAGATAGAGAGAGTAAAACTGATGCTAGATCTGTTTCTGTGGGAAACTTCTACAATTTGAAACTGCTGTACAGAGGGGATTAAATGTTACTTCTACTTACAGCATTGACCCTCTGTTCAGAGATGTGCAGCAGGACGATCCACCTGTAATTTCACAAAGTGTTACAGTAAACCTCCATTCATCAAAATCACATGGCTGGGAGGCCTCTTAACTCATATGTTTTGGCGTCTCTGCAAGCTGGCATCCCCCCATCCAGGTGACCTGCAGCCTCAGAGAAGTGGACCACTCGGTGTGTGTGTTTAAGTTCTTTGTGTGTGTGTGTGTACACATGTTGCATGTGCCTCTACACACTTTTTTTTAGTGTGGGTTGAGAATCTAAAAGTAAACGTGCACTAGTCTAGCCTATAACATGCCCCATAAACTACGTCAGACAGGAATTCTCATCCGTTGCTGTTTGAGGATTAATGCACAGATATAGGACCTTCATTTAATCACAATGTTGTTGCAGGAAATGCATCAACCCCTACAAAAATCTGCTTTAATTAACATCCTATATCTGTATAGTGTTGTCAAGTGGGAAGGCACTGTCTTGGTCTGGACATGTGGGTCTGGACATGTGGGTCTGAACTTGTGGGTCTGGACATGTGGGTCTGGACATGTGGGTCTGAACTTGTGGGTCTGAATTTGTGGGTCTAGACATGTGGGTCTGGACATGTGGGTCTGAACTTGTGGGTCTGAACTTGTGGGTCTGGACATGTGGGTCTGGACATGTGGGTCTGAACTTGTGGGTCTGGACATGTGGGTCTGGACATGTGGGTCTGGACATGTGGGTCTGAACTTGTGGGTCTGGACATGTGGGTCTGGACATGTGGGTCTGGACATGTGGGTCTGGACATGTGGGTCTGGACATGTGGGTCTGGACATGTGGGTCTGGACATGTGGGTCTGGACATGTGGGTCTGGAACATGTGGGTCTGGACATGTGGGTCTGGACATGTGGGTCTGGACATGTGGGTCTGGACATGTGTGATATTATACATGTACAGCGCTGTGAAGAAGTATTTGCCCCGTTCCTGATTTCTTGTTGTTTTTGCACATTTGTCACTTAAATGTTTCAGATCATCAAACACATGTTAATATTACACAAAGATAACCTGCATTTTGTGTTGACTTGGGTTAAGTGAGGATTTTATTTATTTTGTCCCCCAAAAATATATATGTTTGAAATCAGGAAGGGGTCAAATACATTTTCACAGCGCTGTATGTATATGTTCAGTTGTCTATTGTTTTTGTCTATTTATAGCAGAAATAATAGCAAAAAAACTCAAATAACATATATTAAAAAAAGGGAAGGCACAGTCTATCTTTTGGGTTCAAATCAAATCAAATTGTATTTGTCACATGCACGAAATACAACCTTAGAGTGAAATGCTTACTCACAATTTTTTGTATTTTTATAAACAGATAAAAGTAACAAATAATTCAAGAGCAGCAGTAACATAACAATAGTGAGGCTATATACAGGGAGGCACAGGTACATAGTCAATGTGCAGGAGCACCGGTTAGTCGAGGTCATTGAGGTTCCCTGAACGTATGCCTGAATCTGTCACGGTGAGTGTGTTGAGCATCTTTCCCTGTGCATGTCCCTTCATATTATTGTAAGATTTAGATGCACTATTTAAGATTTAGATGCACTATTGTAAAGTGACTGTTCCACTGGATGTCATAAGGTGAATGCACCAATTTGTAAGTCGCTCTGGATAAGAGCGTCTGCTAAATGACTTAAATGTAAATGTATCCATAGGTATCAAATCCTTACCACGTTAAAATTGGCATATGATGTCTTACTTTCTAACTATTGCTGTTCCAGAACGTCAATCTAGGCTGCCAGGTCTTCTAGTTTAACACGTGGATCCTACTGCTGCCACCAAGTGTTAAGATAGAAGACCACATTACTCCCAACTTCTCCACTGCAAAAAAATGCTTTCTGGTAGTAAGTGGGTGCTGTGCGTCTGCTGCATGTACAGTACAAACAGTAGCAGGGATGCTACCATGAGCTCTTAACTATTATGGGTCAGGGACAACAGTTTGTGTCACAGTGCAAGGTTAAACTAGCTACAACTAGCCATCTACCTCTAATAAACTGGGTGACCTTCAGGTCTCGCAAAGGCAAGAGTAGTTCACCAAACCACCTCTGGTATGATTCACCCCCTTTGACACCCTTCTCTTCTCTGTAGAAAACACATCAATTAATATAATATATAAATTATGCGCTGAGGCAGGAAGACTCACCAGATAGGCAGAGAACAGAAGGTCACCCAGCAAGCGAAGGGACTCATTGGTCACTCCTTCAGATGACTCCACCCACTTAAGTGCTGCACCCTGTGATAGGTTAGGGTCACTTCAAACTGGTCAAGCTACTGAAGGCTACACCTGCCAAGCACATATAACATACCAACTAAACATACATGTAGAGTTCACACATTTAAAGGTGCAATAGTAGACCTACAGGTTTGAGCCTGGGTTGTTATAAGATGTGGTAGTGGGTATATCAACTTTATTTTGCTGTGAATCTGCATTGACATAATGATCACAGTCTCCAATGTCATTTTGAAGGCAGACTGCATTACATGACTAGAACCAACAAACTGAAAAATAATAGGTAAAGACAAAAGCAAGACTGGAAATAGATTAATTTAGACAATAAACAACACTTGAAAATCTGATTGAAAATCTGACTGGAAACACAGCCTGACGCTATCAGTTGCACAATGAAAATTAGTCTTCAGCTATGGAAAGGTCTATAGCCTTATGTGTTCAGGTTGTCAAATGTTAAATTGAAGCTGTCATTACACAACTTCTCAAAATACACTCTTTTCTCATTCTTAAATAGTAACTTTACAGTTCTCATTGGCTTACTGGCTTGAAACTTCATGCACACAATCCGTTTTTCATTGAAAGGTCCACACATACACCAATGTTCTTAAAATATTTTAGTAGGCAATATATAACCTAATATTCTTAGGCTACATTTCTTAAGATCGATCAAAATGTTACGTTTTTCAGAACTCACCTTATTCGTGTGTTGACTCCGTCCTCAACTCAACGGTTCCTCCGCATCCACAATAGTATATGAGTGAATATTGTAGAGCGATATGCCTTGTCTCTCGCGACTCGTTATCATTGTATGATAACACCTGCTGCCGATGCAAGCGAGGCAAAGAGAGGTCTTGAAAGATGACTGGCCATCTAGAGGAGAATATCTAGGCTCGACCGCCCCCCACTTCACAACCTGGGCTGTCCAAAAACGAAACCCTGACTTGATAACTCACTTCACTAACTACAGTGAAGCTTCTACATCTTTTAGCAACCATTTCAAAGTTTTGCTGCAGTTTGAGAGGTTCATTGTCGTTCAATCAGATCAAAGCTGGGCACAAGGGTCGTTTTGCGCCTTTGAAGACGATGACAGATGACGCTAGATGACCGACCGGGTCCTTGTATTTTCCTTCCGTTGGGACTTCGTTGAAAAACGGAGAACGGCTCGTTTTTCGTTTCTGAATGTGGAAATTGGAAATCGACTTATTTTCTCATTCATCATCTCACAATTGGGCATGGAATACGGGAAGACAAATAACAACAACATCTATTACATTTTTTTATTTTAAATTGGCATTTTTCTCATACCTGGAAGTACAGGCCCCCTCATTGAAGATTCACAGGGATTAGGAGATATGTTTAGAGTCTAGGTTGGCAGCACAAATAAAAGATTAAACTGTGTGTGTGACAGGAAGATGAAAATACTCATGTTAACTAAGATGCAGAATATATCATGAAGTTAGCATGGCAATAGGACAAACTCAACAACAACTGAACAAAGTTGTCTTGCACTAGCTGGCTAGATAGCACTGGCTGTTTACTGCTGTGTGTGTGTGTGGTCCCAAACTTTTTTCGTACAGTTAAGGTGTTGACTTGACAGGGCTGAATCCGGATTTGAGGCCCGGTCGAGGATACCCCCCGAATTTGCTACAATATCCTTCCATGATTGGTTTCATAGAGCCTACCCTTTAACTGCCCGTAATTGACCGATTGTTTTCTACAACTTCTGAGTCCGTTGGAGAGGATCAGTTTGAACAAAGTGAGGTGTATAATCACAGATCTACAAATAGTAATCCCTGCCAAATAATAGGCGTTGTGTGAATAAGATTAGAAGAAATACACCTCCCCTGGCTTATGCGAGCCCCCAAATAACACACATGCACAACCAGACATTGATTGATTGAACGGAGACAGCTTTTATCAATAAAATAACATTTCCTAGGATTTTCTACATACAACAAACCTAGTGGATCATGCTGGAAATACCAGTAAAAACAAAGTGCAAAAAAAAAAAAAGCAAAGCCCAAATCCTGGGTCAAGTCTCAAATATGGCTGAATTGTTGTGCATATACAGAATACCCTTGTGTTGTACACGTTGTCATCCACTAGATGGCAGTAATGTGCTACCACCTCCACTGAAAGTTGAGAGATGTATGGAGTCCTCTGCTTCCACTGTTTCAAAGGGTAACGTGAGCATAAAGCCCCGTTGGTTTTTGGCTAAGAGTAAAACAAAGTAAATCACAACAATCCCAGTGCTACTTTCGAAGTAGTAAATCTTACTTGTTTGTCACTGGTTGTGAAATTGAACCATATTTATTTGGACCTTTTTGCCACTTCTTAAACAAAATGATTTTGCTGCTCCCACAGGATATCTTAATGATCAACGTGTACACCACTGAAAGTAGAGACGTGTTTACTTGTTTAAAAGCTCTCGTAAGGTGTTTGACATTATCATTTTGGTGGGTGCTATGCTGGACCAAAGGTTCCATGGCCACGATAATTCTGAATGAGAATGTCATGGTAATTTTAGTGCCAAGTTGGACAAGAATTTGCCCCACTATGGCTCTGTCCCTGCCTACACCTACTCAGTGTAATATTTATGTTTCTGCTAATGGATTTAGGGATGGTTTCCCGGACATTGATTGAGCCTAGTCCTAGACTAAAAATCAAGATCAATAGAAAGTGCTTTATAGTCTAGGCATAATCTGTATCAAGGAAACCATTCCGTTAGTGTACCACAGGTACCATTTCCTTTCATCTAGTTGTTTTCTAGACATGACCTGTGGTAACAGAAATATAAACGCAACTTGTAAAGTGTTGGTCCCATGAGTTTAAATAGAATGCACAAAAATCTTATTTCTCTCAAATACGGGCACAAATGTGTTTACATCCTTTTTAGTGGGCATCTTTCCTTTGCCCAGATAATCTATTCACCTAACAGGTGTGGCATATCAAGAAGCTGAATACACAGTATGATCATTACACAGGTGCACCTTCTTCTGGTGACAATAAAAGGCCATTTTAAAATGTGCAGTTTTGTCGCACAACACAATGCCACAAATGTCTAACATTTTGGGGGAGCATGCAATTGGCATGCTGAATGCAGGAATGTCCACCAGAGCTGTTGCCAGAGAATGTAATGTTTCTTTCTCTACCATAAGCCGCCTCCAACTTCGTTTTAAAGAATTTGGCAGTACGTCCAACTGGCCTCACAACCGCAGACCACGTGTAACCACGCCCTCCCAGGACCCCCACATCTGACTTCTTCAACTATGGGATCATCTGAGACCAGCCACCCGGACAGCTGATGTAACTGTGGGTTTGCACAACCAAAGCATTTCTATACAAACTGTCAGGAACCGTCTCAGGGAAGCTAATCTGCGTGATCGTCATCTGATGCCGCAGACTAGTAGGATTGGGCCTTTGACTATGAATCTCTTTCACGGTAACTAGGCTTCTCCAAAACTGTGCTCTGATGCCTTAGTAGCCAACCGTCCTCCCCTTAGTTTTGATGGCCTCTATTAAAAAGAGGAGGATCCCATCAGCTTTCTATAGGCTAGGCCTACTTATTTATTTCTCAACTTTCCCAATATTAGGCATATTGCTTCGATTTACAACAGGAGTAGCCTACCTGGCTGGCATGAAAAAGCGTCTTCCATTCACTATTTAAGTACATAAGGATGACTTATTTTCTCCCCCTGTTCTAACAGGTGCATGATAAGGGTCCACTTTAAATCTAAACAAATTTCATACATACACTACTGTTCAAAAGTTTGGAGTCACTTAGAAATGTCCTTGTTTTTTAAAGAAAAGCACATTTTTTGTTCATTAAAATAACATCAAATTGATCAGAAATACAGTGTAGACATTGTTAATGTTGTAAATGACTATTGTACCTGGAAACGGCAAATTTTTTTATGGATTATCTACATAGGCGTACAGAGGCCCATTATCAGCAACCATCATCCCTGTCTCCCAATGGCATGCTGTGTTATCTAATCCAAGTTTATCATTTTAAAAGGCTAATTGATCATTAGAAACCCTTTTGCAATTATGTTAGCACAGCTGAAAACTGTTGTCCTGATTAAAGAAGCAATAAAGCTGGCCTTCTTTAGACTAGTTGAGTATCTGGAGCATCAGCATTTGTGGGTTCGATTACAGGCTCAAAATGGCCAGAAACAAAGCACTTTCTTCTGAAACTCGTTCTTGTTCTGAGAAATGAAGGCTATTCCATGCAAGAAATTGCCAAGAAACTGAAGATCTCATTCAACGCTGTGTACTTCTCCCTTCACAGAACAGAGCAAACTGGCCCTAACCAGAATAGAAAGAGCAGTGGGAGGCCCCGGTGCACAACTGAGCAAGAGGACAAGTACATTAGAGTGTCTAGTTTGAGAAACAGACACCTCACAAGTCTGGCAGCGTCATTAAATAGTACCCGCAAAACACCTATCTCAATGTCCTACGGTGAAGAGGCAACTCCGGGATGCTGGCCTTCTAGGCAGAGTTCCTCTGTCCAGTGTCTGTGTTCTTTTGCCCATCTTAATCTTTTATTTTTATTGGCCAGTCTGAGATATGTATTTTTCTTTGCAACTCTGCCTAGATGGCCAGCATCCAGCAGTCGTGTCTTCACTGTTGACATTGAGACTGGTGTTTTTCGGGTACTATTTAGTGAAGCTGCCAGTTGTGTTTTGCGGGTACTATTTGCGGGTTCTAGTGCTAGTTTGACCACCAGAGGGCATCTTTGAGAAGCATTTGATAGTCTTCAATAGTGGCTGTTCTAGAGAATTTAAAACCTTTTTTGTAAGAACATAGCATATGAGAATGATTTTAAGAAATTTTGCTTAATTAATTTGATTAATATTATGGTGTTTCTATTTCAAGAAAAATGAAAAACCCTCAAGG
Organism: Oncorhynchus keta; assembly: GCF_023373465.1. NCBI lineage: Eukaryota > Metazoa > Chordata > Actinopteri > Salmoniformes > Salmonidae > Oncorhynchus > Oncorhynchus keta. Next base: position 10,908,045 of record NC_068435.1, read on the forward strand.
CTTCCATTAGGATGGAACGGAAAATATGGCGCTGTACAATGTGACAGTCGGGAGTAGGCTACTCAGAGCATAACATTTCCACACCCTAATTGTATAATTGCAACACTCAAACGGAGGTTCAATGAAAATAAAAAATATTGTTGATTTATCAAGACCAGTCCCCATGCTTGTCTCAGAGCAGCGCAAAACGGTGCTAAAATAGTTAAATAGTCCTATTGCTTCTCACTTCAATATGCTCTTTAAATGAATAAGACCTTTTAACAGCACATTACTCAACACTAGTGAGACTCATGTCGCCTAGGCCTACAGTATATTGAAAAATATTTGAATCAATGATTTAACCGCCAATAATTACATTGGGGTGTCCCAGTGGCAGCTGGTACAGGTATTGAACCTGCATCTGTAGCAACGCATTTTGGACTGCGATGCTGTGTCTTAGACCACTGCCCTAATCAGGAGGCCCCAATATAATACATGTCTGTTCATGGTGTTCAGGTCAGGATATTTTTTTATCTTTTATTTTACCTCTATTTAACTAGGCAAGTCAGTTAAGAACAAATTCTTATTTTCAATGACAGCCTAGGAACAGTGGATTAACTGCCTGTTCAGAGGCAGAATGACAGATTTGTACCTTGTCAGCTCGGGGATTTAAACTTGCAACTTTTTGGTTACTAGTCCAACACTCTAACCACTAGGCTACCCTGCCACCCATAACCAAAACATTTCTTTATAAAAGACTATCAGAAAGAATGTTGGTACTGATTTATTTTGATCCAAAGCCATGAATGAGTGAGTCATTCAGCTTTATGTAGGTGCTTGAGGCTATATGACTGTGCCATCAACTTGATAATATATAACAATATTTTGGAGGTTATTTCAAAAAAAATTTTTTAAACTAAAGTGAGTGATTGTTATCTCAATAAAGGCCAAAATAATTTTTATAAAGGCCAAAACATTTATTTATGTTTTTAGAGGGGTAGAAAGGCTGGGCCAATTGTGCATAGCCCTATGGGACTCCCAATCATGGTCGGATGTGATACATAATCACAATAATACTTGTTGTTGTATTATTTGTTTTGTCTTTTCTGGTGGATTAAACTGAAATTGCAACCAATCACGGCCAGTTGTGATACAGCCAATTTAACGAAGAAATATATTTGACGATAGAATTCTCCCCCTACCCTCCTTCTAGGCAAGTCTATTGTCCAGCTACCTGATAATAGCCATAATGGCGCTGTGCAACGTGACCGTGTGTGCATGAAAGAGTATTTTCCAGTAAACAATTTGTTACCTTCATTAGACAACTTTGTTCCAATATTTCTGTAATTCAGTGATATTTATTTCCATAGTAATTCATTATAGATCCATAACTAAATAAACAAACATTGGCATTTTGAAAGAGTATTTTATCATTATTTTATTAACGAAAGCATAAAGATGCTGGTGAAGAAATACAGTACTGTACAGTATATGCTTTATCTGACATTTTGCATGAGGTCACCCACATTTATGTAGGTGCCGAGGCTATATGAATGCACCATTAACTTGATTATTTAGCAGACATCACTTGCTTATATTCAGTCAACACATATATCTTAAGAATATCATGGAATGTAATTGAAATGTTTTGTTTCTCCATGCTTGTCTCAGAGCAGCGTGAAATGGTGCTGAAATAGACATCCACAGCGGGTAGGCTACATATAACGATATTTTGGAGATTATTTTTTATTTTTTAAATGACAGTGAGCAATTGTCATCTGAATTAACGTCAAAATAATATTTATAAATGCCAAAATATAGGCCTTCTAATAGCCATAATGGCATTGTACAATGTGAATGTGTGTATTTGAAAGAGTATTTTCCAGTAACAAAACTTTGTTTAACTTCATTAGACAAATTTGTTCCAATATTTATGTAATTCAGTGATATTTATTCCCAGAGTAATTCGTTATGGATCCATAACTAAATAAACATCTGCACCTTGAAGAGTATTTTTATCATTATTTTATTAATGAAAGCATAAAGATGATAATGAAGAAATACAGTACTGTACAGTATATGCTTTTACATTTGGATAATAAAGCATTTACAGCATTTTGAAGATATAAGCCACCTGCATTTGTTTATTAGGCTACTGTGCTGTCTGACAAGTAAACATAGCCTACAGTACAGTGTTGTAAACATTGGAAAGTGCCTAATTCCTTACATAAGGGAGAGCAGGCCATGTCCAGGCTTTCTCTGTGACCTGAAGTACTCAATAACTCTTTAATATTTTTCGGGTTGGATCAGTCATGGACAGAAACTTCTAAGGCACAGTATTAATGATGAACACCCAGCGGTTCACTTATAAGCCACATTTGACTTGGTCAAGTTCTGTTGTCAGAAGAGGAATGGAAATGTCAAGGTAAACCGACAACCTGACGAACCCATCAGGTATGCTGACTCTGCCTGTCGGAGGTGAATTTCCAGAGCTCACAGGTGTGCCTGGTATGGATTGTGACTCCATCTCATTCCTCACCCTCTTCAACGTGTCATTCTCCACCTGACTCTCCTCCAATACCGCCTGGCTCTCCTCCAATACCGCCTGGCTCTGGACCAATACCGCCTGACTCTGGACCAATACCGCCTGGCTCTGGACTAATACCGCCTGGCTCTGGACCAATACCGCCTGGCTCTCCTCCAATACCGCCTGGCTCTGGACCAATACCGCCTGGCTCTGGACCAATACCGCCTGGCTCTGGACCAATACCGCCTGACTCTGGACCAATACCGCCTGGCTCTGGACCAATACCACCTGGCTCTGGACCAATACCGCCTGGCTCTGGACCAATACCGCCTGGCTCTGGACTAATACCGCCTGGCTCTGGACCAATACCGCCTGACTCTGGACCAATACCGCCTGGCTCTGGACCAATACCGCCTGGCTCTGGACTAATACCGCCTGGCTCTCCTCCAATACCGCCTGGCTCTGGACTAATACCGCCTGGCTCTGGACCAATACCGCCTGGCTCTGGACCAATACCGCCTGGCTCTGGACCAATACCGCCTGGCTCTGGACTAATACCGCCTGGCTCTCCTCCAATACCGCCTGGCTCTGGACCAATACCGCCTGGCTCTGGACCAATACCGCCTGGCTCTGGACCAATACCGCCTGGCTCTGGACCAATACCGCCTGGCTCTGGACTAATACCGCCTGGCTCTCCTCCAATACCGCCTGGCTCTGGACCAATACCGCCTGGCTCTGGACCAATACCGCCTGGCTCTGGACCAATACCGCCTGGCTCTGGACCAATACCGCCTGGCTCTGGACTAATACCGCCTGGCTCTGGACCAATACCGCCTGGCTCTCCTCCAATACCGCCTGGCTCTGGACCAATACCGCCTGGCTCTGGACTAATACCGCCTGGCTCTGGACCAATACCGCCTGGCTCTGGACCAATACCGCCTGGCTCTGGACCAATACCGCCTGGCTCTGGACCAATACCGCCTGGCTCTGGACTAATACCGCCTGGCTCTGGACCAATACCGCCTGACTCTGGACCAATACCGCCTGGCTCTGGACCAATACCGCCTGGCTCTGGACTAATACCGCCTGGCTCTCCTCCAATACCGCCTGGCTCTGGACTAATACCGCCTGGCTCTGGACCAATACCGCCTGGCTCTGGACCAATACCGCCTGGCTCTGGACCAATACCGCCTGGCTCTGGACCAATACCGCCTGGCTCTGGACCAATACCGCCTGGCTCTGGACTAATACCGCCTGGCTCTCCTCCAATACCGCCTGGCTCTGGACCAATACCGCCTGGCTCTGGACCAATACCGCCTGGCTCTGGACCAATACCGCCTGGCTCTGGACCAATACCGCCTGGCTCTGGACTAATACCGCCTGGCTCTCCTCCAATACCGCCTGGCTCTGGACCAATACCGCCTGGCTCTGGACCAATACCGCCTGGCTCTGGACCAATACCGCCTGGCTCTGGACCAATACCGCCTGGCTCTGGACTAATGCATCAGCTGTCGCCCGTTTCTCTGCGACAGATAATGTTTCTCTTTCTGCTGGTCTGCCTTCAAGGACTCAATATCGGTCTTCAAAGTTGGAATCTGATCCATGTGCACCTTCATCAGATGAGCAGAATGGTACCGCCCTGAGCCCCCATCGATTACAATGGCCTATGACAGAAACGGTAGATCAATTAAGAATTAAAAGTGACTCCAACACACAAATGCTACTTATACATTTAAAGAATCTAACAAAACGAACCACTTTCTTGGCAACCATGCGTTATTTCGGTGTGGCCCGTTGTCCAGCCCTTTGTCCACTGATCTCCGCGGATGGTTATCGGTATGGTTGTATTCTCTGCAAAAACACATTCACATTTTCAGTACACAATCATGTTTTATTTATTTTTATTTAACCTTTATTTAATTATCGATTTAATTACACAGGATGCCAACACAGTGACAGGCTATTTACATTTTTTTTTTAGATAAACAGCTCGTTTTTTAATGGTAACTGTGTTAAGGGTGGAGTTTGGGGCGGGGTGAGGAGTACTGGAAAGGTCTGACTTTCAGCTTAAAACAGACCAGAAGTATACAGCAGATCGCCGATTGACCTCACTTAGATTATACTGCTAATCGGGCTACAAGTTTTTGAAAACCTGTTTATAAAACGCCACCAGCTGTCCATCACTACTGTAATTAAAATGTAATATTTAATAATATCTGCCCTCTGAATTCATATCTAAGGGGCATTTTTCACGCCATTAGTTACATTGATTTAGTTTGAACGTGCAGACTGGCGCTAAGAACAGAGGGAACGTTTCCCTAGTCAGCGCCAAAGTGTCAAAGTGTTGCTCTGTGCTGCCCAGTGGGACGGGGTGGGGTTCCAACCCCCTCCCCTTTCCTCCCACTCCCTTCCCCACGGGCGAGGTCCGTCTTCCGTGCGCGGCTCTGTGATCCATCCCGTGCCCCCTGCCCTCGTGCCTTAAACCTAGTGCACCCACCGCTATTTCAGTGGATACAGCTAGAGAACTGCAATGCAATCCCATTGTGTGCCACTCGGGAGCCATGACCAATATGACTAATATATAGCTCTGGATCTACTGCAAAATGAACCGTTTCTCTGGTTGTACTATTTATAGGTATGTGTTTGGGAAAAATTGTCATTTTCTATTAAGGTATCTTTACTTTTACTCAAGTATGGCAATTGGGTACTTTTTTCCACCACTGTGTGTGTGTGTGTGTGTGTGTGTGTGTGTGTGTGTGTGTGTGTGTGTGTGTGTGTGTGTGTGTGTGTGTGTGTGTGTGTGTGTGTGTGTGTGTGTGTGTGTGTGTGTGTGTGTGCGTGCGTGCGTGCGTGCGTGCGTGCGTGCGTGCGTGCGTGCGTGCGTGCGTGCGTGCGTGCGTGCGTGTGGGGATCCGTAATCAAGTATTATCAGGTCGTGTCATTGATCATCAGCCCCCCAGACAGGGGGTGTATATACATTCAGGGAAGTTAGATCAATTGTCGTAGAAATAGTCGTGTTCACAACTGAAGAGTATAGCCTTCGTCTGCCTTTCAGTGAGCACGGAAATATGTTTGTGTGGTATACCCATGTCAATAAAAAAGGCTAATTTTAACATACTGTATTGGCTGATTTAATTAACTGAAGTTCACTATGATCTGCTCAGATGCCATACTGTGCCCTTCTCCGAGGAAGACACATTATGGTTGAATGCATTCAGTTGGCAACTGACTAGGTATCCCCTTTCCTTTCCTCCGGAAACATTCAAAACTCACACACACGCACGCACGCACGCACGCACGCACGCACGCACGCACGCACACACACACACACACACACACACACACACACACACACACACACACACACACACACACACACACACACACACACACACACACACACACACACACACACACCAGCACTGACAAAAGCTTAATTGAATACTGTTGTATGTGTAAACAATAGACGAGTTAGGTATGCAAAATAACAGATAGGTTACCATTTACAGTAGCTGTAGTTAATCATTACACAGCCAATAAGCCAGCCATAAGATCAAGCTATGTTAGCTACAGAAAGTAATGGGGAAATATCACCTTTCTGCAGCAGTAGCTCTGTCCGGGCAGCTTCATCTTGTAGCATGTTGAGGGACTTTCTTATGTCCACTAGCTAGTATAACTATAGCCAGTAGCCAGTTAGGGATAGCTAGCCAGCCGACTAGCTAGTCAGCTTGATAGCTAGTCAGCAGTAGCCAGCCAGTGCTAGCTAGCCAGCCAGTGCTAGCCAACTTTGTTCAGTATATATATATATGCCATTTGGCAGACGCTTTTATCCAAAGCGACTTACAGTCATGTGTGCATACATTCTACATATGGGTGGTCCCGGGAATCAAACCCACTACCCTGGCGTTACAAGCGCCATGCTCTACCAACTGAGCTACAGAAGGACCAACCCTGTTGAGTTTGTTCTATTGCCATGCTAACTTCATGCTAAGTTCTGCATTTTAGCTAACACTAGTAATTTTATCATCCTGTCACACTCATACCAACGATTTGTATAACCAACCCAAGATGTGCACGTTTGCAATAACTCAATTCACCCTTGCACTAGTTCTAAACAACACAATGCAAAGGGTAAATATTCATAACATATTCTTGTTTTGGGAACAGAAAACTGTACTGAGATCAAATGTTTCCTAGATGAGAAAATGAGCAGAATGTCGGCCCAGTTCCATCTCGCTCCATACTCTCCCACTGCCGGCCACTGGGAAATTCCAAACAGATACTTCATATTTAAACATCTGGGGGAAAGATCGCTCTCCTTGATTTATCTGTGCTCAAACAGTCTTAATACATTCTTTGTGCTGCCAACCTAGGCTGTAAACACACACCCTAAGCCATGTGAATGTTATATGAGGGGGCATGTACTTTGAAAACGTTTTGTTGTTATTTTGTTTTTCATTATTCCATGTCCAATTCTGACACAATAAATTAGATTTTTTTTTTTCAGAAACTAAAAACTAAAAATTTGCCGTTTTCCGTTTTTCAGGTCATCTTCTGAATTAAATAACCACTGAACTGATGATACAGGATTACCATTCTCCTTTAAAAAATATATAAGAGTCTCCCTGCAAAGATATGCTACACTTTGGAATATAGTGCAATACACCTGTTTTTCACAGCATTGCAACCACCTTTGAAATAATTGATGGATCATTTTTATATTGTATTATTTATACCAGCATTTCTTTTGAAAGTTTACACATGTTGAAAGCTATTGTTAGATATATTTCAATAAATAAACTTTTAATAAAATATATATATATGTATGTTATTGGAATTACTCAATACAGACACCGATACACACACACACAGGACTATTGAAGGAATCTTATTTCAGTCAGAAAATAATGTTTATATGAGTGTGAAGATATACGACTTAAAAATAACTTATGTTGCACAAGATGGTGGGAAAGTTGAAGCATAACTGTTGAAATTACAATTAACGAAAACGTATGCTTAATGTGAATGTATAGAAATTCACAAATTCTACAGCACAATTGCGGAGTAATGTCCTAAGTGTAAAACTAGTAATGACTCAAATATCCATGCCTTTTGGGAATCCTATAAAGTCACAAAGTTATGGGCGGAGCTAGAACATTTTCTGTCAGAAGTGTTACATAATAAACTTACTTTTAATCCGTCTGTTTGCATATTTCAAGACATGGCATATGAGGGTGTAGTGAGATACCCAATGGGCTGGACGATTCTCTTTTCATCACTCATCTTGAAAAAACGTAGGCTATACTAAATACTTGGAACTCAATCAATCCGCCATCATTAACACAATGGAAAAATCGAATGATTTATTATTTAAATATTATGGGCAACCGAAAAAAACGAACTGGTTCAATTTAAGGCCAAGTGGCAAACAATATGGATGGGGGTGTGAGCATGCGGGTCTGGCCAGATGAGATGTAGTCATTGTTTGTGTGCATCTGTAAATTGTTGTTCCTATGTAGAAGTTTGTATCTGTAGTGAAAAAAATACACACACACATATATATATGTAAAACATAAGGAATTACTCAAAAGAGACTGCAAAACTTAAATGGGTCTCGTGCTGGGCAACGGGTTTAATACAGAGTACTAGTGACTCTCACTAAAAACAACAATAAAATGACTAAAGCTTTCTAGATACCCTCCAACGAATGACAGAGTATCTCCCATTTTGCAAAGTCGAGTTGACGATTATACAGATATCAGATCAGCTCATGAATAACGGGGAGATGAAGAGTGGAAATAACAAGGTATTTTAACCCGGACCAACTCTGTTTAAAAAATACATATCCATATGTACTCTCATACCGTTTGTAGATGACACATTATCTGGCGAAGCTCTCATATGCGCAGCAATACGAGACAGCGCAGAGAAGCGGGGGAAAATGTTATAGCGGTATTTTGACACGCGTTGGTGAGACGAGCTTTGATAGCCCAGTGTATACATTACAGAATAAAGTTAGGAATTCTCATGCGAGACAGGAGTCAGGAGTCATTCCAGTGGGATTGGGATTCATTCCAGTGGGATTGGGACAATAGGAAAATAGCCTACGAAAGGCTATATGAGACTACTACAACAGTCAGCAGATACATAATAGTCTTAGGCTACATTATTGCATGTTAAATGTTTCTGTTCGGTGTTAGATGAGAAAACAAATAAATTAGCTAGTTGAGGATTAAACAGATAGCAGGTCAGCTCATGAATAACGAATAGATGAAGGGTGGAAATTGTGTAAATATCAAGGTATTTTAACCGAGACCAACTCTGTTTAAAAAAAATATTCGTTTGTTGTCACGTCTACTCCTACTCCCCCTTCTCAGTTACGCACACCTGTCACTGTCGTTACGCGCCAGCGCTTCATCGGACTCATCTGGACTCCATCAGGTCATTGATTGCCTCCCTTATATCTGTCACTTCCTCCGTTTCATTCCGGTGTCTGCATTGATGTTGTTTTGTTTCTCTTGTCCGGACGTTGATCTGGTTTAGTGTCATGTTTATTTATTATTAAATCCTCATCCTGTACTTCCTTCCCGTCTCCCAGCGTCTGTAGTTACGGAACGGTTCCGTATGTACTCTCATACCGTTTGTAAATGACACATTGTATGCTGGAGCTCTCATATCTGCAGCAATACGAGGCCACACAGCGAAGCGGGCGAAATGTTATAGCGGTATTTTGACATGCATAGGTGAGACGTGCTTTGATGGTGCAGCCTATGGATTACAGAATAAAATTAGGAATTTTCATGCGAGACATGAGTCAGTCAGTATGATGGGTTTCAGTGGGATTGGGACAATAGGAAAATAGCCTACGTTCTATATAAGACTACTACAACAGTAAGCAGATAAATAGTAATTGTATGCTACATTATTGCATGTAACCAAGGCTACTACGGTGGTGAAGAGCAAAATCCGCTTGTATAAAATGCTAGAAAACTAGAATAAAGATGATCATTAAACTGAACTCAACTTTGCTAACGTTTCCACAGCCTAATTGTTACCAAATATCCAAACGGAGATTCATTGAAAGCAAAGATCTGACCATGATTGATTTATCTAGATTCCCCCAGGCTTGTCTCAAAGCAGCGCGATGGTACTGTCCCAATCAAAACGGTGCTGAAATTATCATCTAGGCGACCGACCACACAAGCCTATTACTTTAAATTAGTATGGTATATGGTTGTATATGACATAGCTAATGTGAGTTTTCCCCTCTGTGCTTTTTCTAGGCCCAATGGCTGTTTCCTCGTCTTCTCACTCCGCTGCCACCCGCCTCCCCCGCCTCCCCCTTGTTGTTCTCAACATCAATATAAATCAATATAACCTACGGTTTTCTAGAAATCTGGCTTTTTTTCGGGTTCGGGCTCAATTGATTTCTGTAATGTAGAACCAGGCCTGGGCTCGGGCTTCAACTCACTGAGTTTGGGTCGGACCGGGAACGAATGTTCACTTCTGATGAGACCTTGAAACTGCATTTGGGTCTCGTGTCCCGTCCGGCAGTGTCAATTATGCGTGTGCTTTGAATTTATGGCGACTGTGTGAAACATATACACTAGGATAAAGTATTCTATGCTACAACCTGTCTGGATAATGTGATATCTTATTATGGCCAATCTGCTGCTGGACATGAGGTGTATTTTGTGGAATTGCATTCGTGCGACAATTGGGGGAAAATGTAGTAATTACATTTTTTCGGGAAATGTGAAGATTTGTCCGGTGACAGTCCAAAGCCAGCAGCAAGCCGTGTAACACAGTCTCCCTAGAAAATCACAATATTTGGTTAGTAGAGACCCTACTGAATATTTCCCATTACACTTTAACTGAGACAGGTGGAAAAGCCAATATTCTCAACATACCAGTGTCAACATAGTATTTTTTCCTTATTTATATATATTTTTAAAGCATTTTTTTATTTATTTGTTCGTATCTTTTAAATTAGTTATTTACATTGCAATGTTTTGAAATACGGGCTGTTATTTTGAATGTTTTTCCTCATTTCCATACGAACGTGACGTCACCGTGTGTGCTGCTGACAGAATACTAGTGGGCACACGCTCCTCCAACCGCACTGACGCACCTGTCGCTTGCCGCGCACACAGGTGTCGGGCCTGGCTGCTTGTATGTTGCAGGAGATCGAGGAGAGGAGCACGCGAATTTGCTAAATCCAATAGTGGCGGGAAGATCATCTTCAAGATGAGGACTGCGTTGCTTTGTTTTGCTTTGGGGGTGTTGCTGCGAGGAATTGAGGCGAAGGATGTAAGCATCATACCCTTTTAAAAATACATGATTTAAAAAAAACTGAATGTTCATGAAAAGGAAGGCTGTGAGGAAAGCTTACGGACAAATCTTTATAGGGAAATGTAGGCTACATGAAAATGAAACGGGTTCACAAATTTAGCCTATATGAGTCCTGCATAACCTGTTAACATAGGTCCACGTTATCCGGGAATCATGCGATGGCCCTACCCCATTGAAGTTTAAATGTAAAATGGTTAAGGTAAGGGTTAGGTTCAGGTAAGGGTTAAGGTTAGGGTTAAGGTATGGGTTAATGTTAGGGTTAAGCGTAGGGACATCCCAAGGATCCCGGATTGACCATGTGCTAGCCTATGAAGTAGACTGTGGGACTTGCTTTTCGTGCGTGATAATAGTTTGGCCTATGTCTGTCCTATACTTAACTTTAGATATTTGCTGTATCGATTCATTCATTTATTCACAGGCATCTATATCATGCTGTATGCAATTTGTGTATTGGGCCTTTGGGAGACATTCTTAGTACATTTTTTCTAATAACCTAATAACCAAAAAAAAAGGGTTCTTCGGCTGTCCCCATAGCAGAACCCTTTGAAAAACCCTTGTGGGTTCCAGGTATACCCCTTTTGCTTCCAAGTAGAACCGTTTTGGGTTCCATGTAGAACTCTTTCCACAGAGGGTTCAACATGGAACACCAAATGGTTCTACCAGGAACCAAAAATGGTTCTACCTGGAACCAGACTACGCATTGTAGCCTTCTAGGATGCCTATCCTATAGGGCCAGATACCCTGGCCAGGTGTAGGCCTACAACATAAGGTTTAGCAGGCTACCAGGCTATATGGGCCATAAGGTATAGTAGGCTACCAGGCTCAATTGGGCCAGAAGGTTTAGCAGGCTACCAGGCTATGTAGGCCACAAGGTTTAGAAGGTTACCAGGCTATATAGGCCACAAGGTTCAGCAGGCTACCAGGCTATATGGGCCAGAAGGTTTCATAGGCTACCAGGCTCTATGGGCCAGAAGGTTTAGTAGGCTACCAGGCTATATGGGCCATAAGGTTTAGTAGGCTACCAGGCTCAATTGGGCCAGAAGGTTTAGCAGGCTACCAGGCTATATAGGCCAAAGAGTTTAGTAGGCTCCCAGGCTCAATTGGCCAGAAGGTTTGGCAGGCTTCCAGGTTCTATAGGCCACAAGGTGTAGTAGGACTACCAGGCTATATAGGCCACAAGGTGTAGTAGGCCAACAGGCTCTATGGGCCACAAGGTTTAGTAGGACTACCAGGCTCTATGGGCCATAAGGTTTAGTAGGCTACCAGGCTATATGGGCCACAATGTTTAGTAGGCTACCAGGCTATATAGGCCAGAAGGTTTGGTAGGCTACCAGGCTCTATAGGCCAGAAGGTTTAGTAGGCTATCAGGCTCTATAGGCCAGACAGATTAGCAGTCTATCAGGCTAGATGGGCCATAAGGTTTTGTTCTGCTACCAGGCTATAGAGGGCAGAAGGTTTAGTAGGCTACCAGGCTATATAGGGCAGAAGGTTTAGTAGGCTACCAGGCTCTATGGGCCAGAAGGTTTAGTAGGCTACCAGGCTATATAGGGTAGAAGGTTTAGTAGGCTACCAGGCTCTATGGGCCAGAAGGTTTAGTAGGCTACCAGGCTATATGGGCCACAAGGTTTAGTAGGCTACCAGGCTATATGGGCCACAAGGTTTAGTAGGCTACCAGGCTATATGGGCCAGAAGGTTTAGTAGGCTACCAGGCTATATAGGGCAGAAGGTTTAGTAGGACTACCAGACTATATAGGCCAGAAGGTTTAGTAGGCTACCAGGCTATATAGGGCAGAAGGTTTAGTAGGCTACCAGGCTCTATAGGCCAGAAGGTTTAGTGGGCTACCAGGCTATATAGGCCAGAAGGTTTAGTAGGCTACCAGGCTATATAGGGCAGAAGGTTTAGTAGGACTACCAGGCTATATAGGCTAGAAGGTTTAGTAGGCTACCAGGCTATATAGGCCAGAAGGTTTAGTAGGACTACCAGGCTATATAGGGCAGAAGGTTTAGTAGGCTACCAGGCTCTATGGGACAGTTTCCCAGAAACAGATTAGGCCTAGTCCTGACTGAAAATCATGTTTAATGGAGACTGCTAATTAGTCCAGGACTAGATTTAGACTTAATATCGTGTCTGGGAAACATGCCCTATGAGTGTCAGGTGTGAAGTAGACTCTGGTGTTTTCTCTTGTAAATAGGACTGGGGTCAAATGAAATTCTATATATATATTTTTTTTTTTACATCCACATGAATTTAAATTCATCCCCTGAAATGATTATATTGGAATGGAACTGACCCCAAACCTGACAGCAAGGCCTCGTGTACCTCAGTAGGTCATTTATGATCAGAATGGTCATAAAACACATTTCTTATTAAGCTTTCATACACCCTTAATAAAGCCTACATAGATAGATGTTTTATTAATCATTTATAAGCAAATATCATATTAGGATTTGGAAAATAACCATTTGAATGCATACCTGTCACTCTAAGACAAATAAAGGCCTGTCACCCTAAGAAATAATGATTTATGAAGCATCTATGTAGGTCTTATGAAATATCTATGAAAAAATCAATAATCCTTTACAATATATACTGCATTCAAAATGTGACCCTCTGAATTGGGGTTCTAAAGTTGCACGGTGGCCAAAAATATTCAGGTGTTTGTCAATTGCTGTCATTCTTATTCATATATCGTAGAACACCTTTTAGAAACAGTCAAATGATTTGGTGATATACATTATTTGAACAAGACATTTTACCATAGCTTCAGAAAAATATTTACAGGATCAAATCTTTACCGGTCAAAAGTTTTAGAACGCCTACTCATTCAAGGGTTTTTCTTTATTTGTACTATTTTCTACATTTTAGAATAATAGTGAAGGCATCAAAACTATAAAATATCACATATGGAATCACAAAGTAACCAAAAAAGTTTAAAACAAATCCAAAAATATTTGATTTGGGCTGTAATCTGAGGTGCAGTTAATTGCCTATTTCTGAGGCTGGTAACTCTAATGAACTTATCCTCTGCAGCAGTGGTAACTCTCGGTCTTCCTTTCCTATGGCGGTCCTCATGAGAGCCAGTTTCGTCATAGTGCTTGATGGTTTTTGCGACTGCACATGAAGAAACTTTCAAAGTTCTTGAAATGTTCCGTATTGACTGACCTCCATGTCTTAAAGTAATGATGGACTGTCATTTCTCTATGCTTATTTGAACTGCCATAATATCGACTTGGTCCTTAACCAAATAGGGCTATCTTCTGTATATCCCCCCCTACTTTGTGACAACACAACTGATTGGCTCAAACACATTAAAAAGGAAAGAAATTCCACAAATTCACAAGACACATCTGTTAATTGAAATGCATTCCAGGTGACTACCTCATGAAGCTGGTTGAGAGAATGCCAAGACTGTGCAAAGCTGTCATTAATTAAGGCAGAGGGTTGCTACTTTGAAGAATCTAACATCTAAAATATATTTTGATTTGTTTAACACTTTTTTTTTTGGTTACTACATGATTCCATATGTGTTATTTCATAGTTTAGATGTCTTCACTATTATTCTACTATGTAGAAAATAGTAAAAATAAAGAAAAGCCCTTGAATGAGTAGGTGTTCTAAAACTTTTGACCGGTATTGTAAATAACATTTTTCTGTTTCTTGGGCTTATTGCACCCGTTACTGAAATAGTTGTTCCCGTTTAGATGGTTAAGGTAGAATTATATTTGAACGATAACATATTTGCTTAGGATCTCACTTGGCGAAGGCCACACGATGGAAAATGGAGGAATGCAACAACCATGTCTCTGTCACTAACAACGGCAAGGCACTCTGAGAAATATGCAGATAAGGCTTGACACTAAGTGGTGTGTTCATTGAACACTGAAAAGTGTGGGCCCATATGGACACAGGACCAATATTAAATTTAACACTGTGTTGATTCAACACTGGATCATTTGCTGTGTGGCCATGTTTGGAGTGGATGTTTGGCGTAACTCACTTCACTCGTCCCAACGTTCTAGTAAATTCCCTTTTATGTAAAGTAAGTCAGCGTCTCACAAACATACGATCTGATAAAATCTATTAAAGATGAACACACTGTACTTAATGTCTTGATCTGGCTTGAAAATGTCATGTTTATACACCGGTGGTCCACGATGTTTGTGTTGATGTGCAAACAACGTCCTGCGTTCTAGTAAATTTCCTTTCATGTAAAGTAAGTCAGCGTCTCACAAACATACAATCTGATAAAATCTATTAAA
Organism: Oncorhynchus keta; assembly: GCF_023373465.1. Classification (NCBI taxonomy): domain Eukaryota; kingdom Metazoa; phylum Chordata; class Actinopteri; order Salmoniformes; family Salmonidae; genus Oncorhynchus; species Oncorhynchus keta. The sequence continues at coordinate 10,923,163 of NC_068435.1, forward strand.
GATGAACACACTGTACTTAATGTCTTGATCTGGCTTGAAAACGTCATGTTTATACACCGGTGGTCCACCATGTTTGTGTTGATGTGCAAACAGCATCCATCGTGTGGATGGGCCGGTAAACAGACGTGTGCGAGTCCCAGTGTGTTTGTTTGTGGTGCCATAAGTACATTGGGACTTGAGTGTTTTCACCTGTCCATACTAGGTCAAGTTTGAGGGGGTCAATAAGTGCCTTTTGGGGAACACAGGAAGGAGGATGGCACAGTATGCGTGTGTTTAGTCTGAGAATGGGGGACACTTACAGTATACTGCTTTCACAAAGGATTTATAGTATTTTGCCTGTAAAAAAAAACCTGACAATGTTTATATGACCCGCTTACAAACAGGCCCATACACCTTTTATAATTTACCATGCCGGCATGCCGAGGATGAGTGTACAGATCTGAGTGGGCATCTATTTTAATAACTCCATTGAGAATATACACCATCAATAATACATATGTTATTCATTTGTTTAGGCAGGTCCTAAGAAACATTTTAAAACTAATAAAATGTATTTTCAAAAGAATAGAAGAGCATATTTTGAGTTTATTAGACCTTTGTTAGGGGTCTGTGCAGCCATGAAATTCAATAGTTGGTTATTTTGTTAATTAAACAGACAAGACACACCTACCCAATAACAGTCAACACACATATTTTAATAGTACGAATTTAATTAAATGTAACAGAAACAAAATACAACAAATATTTTTCCCACACAACTTGTGTCACAAGAACGTGTGGAACCACTGTCATATTAAAAAAAGGGTTCAGTTTGAAAGAGACTGCGTGCTTTTTCTATCCACGTTTATTCTCTTTCCTCTCCTCACTACGCTTTGTTAGGGAGCATAGGGTCTTAACTACATCACGCAGTGGCGGTCGATGCCGTTGAAGATGAGATAACATTTCATTTTTTTCATGAGCATGGCCTTATTTCTATTAGATCACATTGGGTGACTGTCATTCATATTCCATTCACTCAGTTCAATGGAACATCAATAGGTTTAGGCTACTACATGATACTCAAATGTTCCTTATACCAATCATGAGGTTGCTACAACCTAGCCTACCTATTGTGTGAATGAAAGTTTACAATGTAGGTGCACACAAGGATGCCTGACTGGAGTGTCAGATGGCAAGTGTTTATACTTTTAGGACAATTTCAGCTCTGTCTTGTGCTGTAAGGACAAACGCTGGGAGGCGAGAAGCAAGTATAGGGAGTGAATATTTAATGAATAAGCAGACAGGAAACAAAACACGACCAGCGTCTGGACAAGGGACACATAACGACATTAACGCTGACTCGGGAAAGAAACTGAGGAAGTGACAAATATAGGGGTGGTAATTAATAACGTGATGGAGTCCAGGCGAGTCTGATGAAGTGCTGATGTGCGTAACGATGGTGACAGGTGTGTGTAATGATAAGCAGCCTGGAGATCTCGAGTGCCAGAGAGGGGGAGTGGGAGGAGACGTGACAGTACCCCTCCCCATGGGAGAGCTGAGGCGAGGCGCGGGAGCCAGACGAGCCGGATGGGGCATGGCGTGGGAGCCCGACGAGCCAACTGAGGCTTCTCAGCCTCTCGAGCCAGCTGAGGCATCCCGGTTGCTTCGGCAGCGGCAACCGGAACCGACATCACCAACAAAAACATAAAACTCCCTGATGCTTCAAATTGTGGAGTCAGCATTCTGTAAGGACAGAGGCTGGGAGACGAGAAGCAAGTACAGGGAGAGGATGTTTAATGAATAAACAGACAGGAAACAAAACACAAACAGTGTCTGGACAAGGGACACATAGCATAATATAATGTTGACTCGGGAAAGTGGCAGATATAGGGGTGGTAATTAATAACGTGATGGAGTCCACTTGAGTCTGATGAAGCCCAGATGTGCGTAACGATGGTGACAGGTGTGCGTAATGATAAGCAGCCTGGCGACATTGAGCGCCAGAGAGGGGGAGCGGGAGCAAACGTAACATGTGCAGCAAAAGTATTTGATTGACAACAAACACAATTGGAATCAAGGTCTGAGGTCAAGGACAACACCTGAAAGGAGGGGAAGAATGGGGAGAGGAGGCTGCTGCTAATACTACTTTAACCTGTAGACTCATCATGAAACTACAACATGTTTGAAAACCCCTTATGGGATATTCAGAGCTAGATATTGGATTTATCTAGACATTAAACAGCAGACCTGTAGGGCTAGGATGTATTTACATAACAGCAAATCTGTCAGGCCAGGATTTATTCCTGACCATCTGACCTGACCAGGAAGACCTCCTGTTTTTAGTCTTCCTCCAGTGGTCATTGGACACTTCGGGGTCAGATGGGCCATTATCCTGAAGGAGATCAGATAGTACTTTATTAGTCCACCAGAGGGGATATTTGATTGCACCAGCAAATACTTACATCACCAATACATTCACAATAAAAACACAACAAGGACAGATAGACACTAAAGCAGCAAATCATCAATGAATATAAAACGTGTTCACAGTAAAACACCTCATAGGAGCATATGGTGAAAAGCATAGCCATATAGTGTCTGTAGCCATATAGTGTCTGTAGCCATATAGTGTCTGTAGCCATATAGTGTCTGTAGCCATATAGTGTCTGTAGCCATATAGTGTCTGGAACCATATAGTGTCTGTAGCCATATAGTGTCTGTAGCCTGGAGTGCCAGATGGGAAGTGTTTATACGTTTGGCACAATTTCAGCTCAGTCAGGTGCAGCAAAAGTATTTGACTGAAAACAAAATATTTGAATCCAGGTCCAAGGCCAAGGACAGCAGATAAAATGAGGGGAGGGGTGGGGAGAGGAGGCTACTGCTAATATTGTGCTTTCACACTGAAGAATGTCCAAACCTTGGAACTCCCCATTCCGTTCTTCCACTTTAACCTGTACAGTCATCATGAAACTACAACATGTTTGAAAACCCCTTAGGAGATATTCAGAGTTAGATATTGGATTTATCTTGACATTGTACAGCAGACCTGTAGGGCCAGGATTTATTCCTATTCACCAGACCTGTAGGGCCAGGATTTATTCCTATACACCAGACCTGTAGGGCCAGGATTTATTCCTATACAGCAGACCTGTAGGGTCAGGATTTATTCCTATTCACCAGACCTGTAGGGCCAGGATTTATTCCTATACACCAGACCTGTAGAACCAGGATTTATTGCTATTCACCAGACCTGTAGGGCCAGGATTTATTCCTATACAGCAGACCTGTAGGGTCAGGATTTATTCCTATACACCAGACCTGTAGAACCAGGATTTATTCCTAAACACCAGACCTGTAGGGCCAGGATTTATTCCTATACAGCAGACCTGTAGGGTCAGGATTTATTCCTATTCACCAGACCTGTAGGGCCAGGATTTATTCCTATACACCAGACCTGTAGAACCAGGATTTATTCCTATTCACCAGACCTGTAGGGCCAGGATTTATTCCTATACACCAGACCTGTAGGGCCAGGATTTATTCCTATACACCAGACTTGTAGGGCCAGGATTTATTCCTATACAGCAGACCTGTAGGGTCAGGATTTATTCCTATTCACCAGACCTGTAGGGCCAGGATTTATTCCTATACACCAGACCTGTAGAACCAGGATTTATTCCTGACCATCTGACCTGTAGGGTCAGGATTTATTCCTAAACAGCAGACCAGTAGGGCCAGGGTTTATTCCTGACCATCTGACCTGACCAGGAAGACCTCCTGTTTTTAGTCTTCCTCCAGTGGTTATTGGACACTTCGGGGTCAGATGGGACATTATCCTGAAGGAGATCAGATAGTACTTTATTAGTCCACCAGAGGGGATATTTGATTGCACCAGCAAATACTTACATCACCAATACATTCACAATAAAAACACAACAAGGACAGATAGACACTAAAGCAGCAAATCATCAATGAATATAAAAAGTGTTCACAGTAAAACACCTCATAGGAGCATATGGTGAAAAGCATAGCCATATAGTGTCTGGAACCATATAGTGTCTGTAGCCATATAGTGTCTGTAGCCATATAGTGTCTGGAACCATATAGTGTCTGTAGCCATATAGTGTCTGTAGCCATATAGTGTCTGTAGCCATACATCGTCTGTAGCCATATAGTGTCTGTAGCCATACAGCGTCTGTAGCCATATAGTGTATGTAGCCATATAGTGTCTGTAGCCATACAGCCTCTGTAGCCATTTGGTGTCTGTAGCCTTACAGCATCTGTAGCCATATAGTGTCTGTAGTCATACAGCGTCTGTAGCCATATCATGTCTGGAACGATAGTGTCTGTAGCCATATAGTGTCTGTAGCCGTATAGCGTCTGTAGCCATACAGCATCTGTAGCCATATCGTGTCTGGAACGATAGTGTCTGTAGCCATACATCGTCTGTAGCCATACATCGTCTGTAGCCATACAGCGTCTGTAGCCATATCGTGTCTGTAGCCGTATAGCGTCTGTAGCCATACAGCATCTGTAGCCATATCGTGTCTGGAACGATAGTGTCTGTAGCCATATAGTGTCTGTAGCCATACATTGTCTGTAGCCATACAGCGTCTGTAGCCATATCGTGTCTGTAGCCATATAGTGTCTGTAGCCGTATAGCGTTTGTAGCCATACAGCATCTGTAGCCATATCGTGTCTGGAACGATAGTGTCTGTAGCCATATAGTGTCTGTAGCCATACATCGTCTGTAGCCATACAGCGTCTGTAGCCATATCGTGTCTGTAGCCATATAGTGTCTGTAGCCATATAGCGTCTGTAGCCTTATAACGTCTGTAGCCATATAGTGTCTGTAGCCATACATCGTCTGTAGCCAGTTGGTGTCTTTAGCCATATAGCGTATGTAGCCTTATAGCGTCTGTAGCCATATAGTGTCTGTAGCCATATAGTGTCTGTAGCCATATAGTGTCTTTAGCCATATAGTGTCTGTAGCCATATATTGTCTGTAGCCATATAGTGTCTGTAGCCATATAGTGTCTGTAGCCATATAGTGTCTTTAGCCATATAGTGTCTGTAGCCATATAGTGTCTGTAGCCATATAGTGTCTGTAGCCATACATCGTCTGTAGCCAGTTGGTGTCTGTAGCCTTATAGCGTCTGTAGCCATATCGTGTCTGTAGCCATATAGTGTCTGTAGCCATATAGCGTCTGTAGCCTTATAACGTCTGTAGCCATATAGTGTCTGTAGCCATACATCGTCTGTAGCCAGTTGGTGTCTTTAGCCATATAGTGTCTGTAGCCATATAGTGTCTTTAGCCATATAGTGTCTGTAGCCATATAGTGTCTGTAGCCATATAGTGTCTTTAGCCATATAGTGTCTGTAGCCATATATTGTCTGTAGCCATATAGTGTCTGTAGCCATATAGTGTCTTTAGCCATATAGTGTCTGTAGCCATATAGTGTCTGTAGCCATATAGTGTCTGTAGCCATACATCGTCTGTAGCCAGTTGGTGTCTGTAGCCTTATAGCGTCTGTAGCCATATAGTGTCTGTAGCCATTTGGTGTCTGTAAAATGCATAGCCGCGGGAAGTAAGGGTACTGAATTTTTGGGGGGTGAAACTATTTTTTTTCACTAAAGTCGTGCACTGGGTGTTTAATAGTGCTGTGTTAGCTGACCGAAATTGCATCTGGAACCTTGTAGCGTCTGTAGTGTGGGCAAATGTATTTTTTCAGCACCCCCCCTGAAAATAAAATTCCCGAAATTTACAAAACATTTTTTTTACAAATGCAGCACCACAACCCCGAAACTACTTCTCACAGCTATGGTAAAATGATTCTGTCTGCCATCAACCTGCCAGGCTCCAGCAGATACTGTGGAGGGGGTTCACCTAAAGTTAGTTCACCTAAATGATGTAATGGGTAACTCAACATATTATCTGTTGATCATGGGGGTCAAGGGAAACCCACTGGCCAAAAACTGGTTGAATCAACATGGAAAAATGATTGTATTTTTTTTGTTTAAGTCCTCAGTGTAAGAGAATTCACTTTCTTTTGACCTAAATCCAATGGCATGGTGAATTGTTGATTTCACGATGAATTCACTTAAGTTGACAACAGCCAAATGTGAATTAAAACTAGACATTGAACTGAAACTCCTTTCTAGGGAGTTTTTCCTAGCCACTGTGCATCTACACCTGCATTTCTTGCTGTTTGGGGTTTTAGGTGTGGTTTCTGTACAGCGCTTTGAGATATCAGCTGATGTACGAAGGGCTATATAAATACATTTGATTTGATTTGATTTGATTTGAACTGATGTCTGCGCCAAGTGGGTCGCAATTATTATTACCGTTGTTGTGGGCCAACGAATGGGCTATGATAGCATGTCGTATCTGGCACATGACCTATTCCCGTGGGAAGCAGCACTAGATAATTATTCTCCTAGTCTTGTTTTCTCCAAAAAAAGATGTTTCCTAAGACACAAGGTCACATTTGTGCGTGTGAGAAAGAGAGAGAACGAGAGAGAGATTAAAGCTTGTAAGAAAGGCATTTCATTGTACCTGTGTTACGTGACATTAAAACTTGGATCTTGATTAGATACACTACAGCCATATATTGGACACTTATGATCATGACAGATAAACCTCGTTCTATTATTGAACGTAATAGGTCACCAGGTGTACGGCGTTTCCTCTTGACACATTGGTGCGGTTGGCTTCCGGGTTGGATGCGCTTCGTGTCAAGAAGCAGTGCGGCTTGGTTGGGTTGTGTTTCGGAGGACGCATGGCTCTCGACCTTCGCCTCTCCCAAGTCCGTACGGGGGTTGCCAGCAATGAGACAAGACTGTAACTACTAACAATTGGGGAGATAAAAGGGGGTAAAAAATTATAAAACATAATAATACATTTCAAACATGCAGTGCAGATAAATTCTTCAAATTCATTATTTTACAGCACCGGTTGACTCTGACCTTTATCAAATCAAACTTTATTGTTCACATAAACGTGTTTAGCAGATGTTATTGCGGGTGTAACGAAATGCTTTGTGTTTCTAGCTCCGACAGTGCAGTAATATCTAACAATTTCACAACATATACCCAATACACACACATCTAAGTAAAGGAATGGAATTAAGAATATATAAATATATGGACGAGCAGCATCGACTAAGATACAGTAGAATATCCAGTAGAATATCCCATCATAAGAAGGTTAATGTGCATTCTAGTATTCCCAATTCTATAGGCCAGACAAGGTCTTCATCTGCTTGTTGCTATGTAGGGCTGTTATGTAGGACTGTTATGTAGGGCTGTTATGTAGGGCTGTTATGTAGGGCTGTTATGTAGGGCTGTTGTGTAGGGCTGTTATGTAGGGCTGTTATGTAGGGCTGTTATGTAGGGCTGTTATGTAGGGCTGTTATGTAGGGCTGTTATGTAGGGCTGTTATGTAGGGCTGTTATGTAGGGTTGTTATGTAGGGTTGTTATGTAGGGCTGTTATGTAGGGCTGTTATGTAGGGCTGTTATGTAGGGCTGTTATGTAGGGCTGTTATGTAGGGCTGTTATGTAGGGCTGTTATGTAGGGCTGTTATGTAGGGTTGTTATGTAGGGCTGTTGTGTAGGGCTGTTATGTAGGGTTGTTATGTAGGGCTGTTGTGTAGGGATGTTATGTAGGGCTGTTATGTAGGGCTGTTATGTAGGGTTGTTATGTAGGGCTGTTGTGTAGGGCTGTTATGTAGGGCTGTTATGTAGGGCTGTTATGTAGGGCTGTTATGTAGGGTTGTTATGTAGGGCTGTTATGTAGGGCTGTTATGTAGGGTTGTTATGTAGGGCTGTTATGTAGGGCTGTTATGTAGGGCTGTTATGTAGGGTTGTTATGTAGGGCTGTTGTGTAGGGCTGTTATGTAGGGCTGTTATGTAGGGCTGTTATGTAGGGCTGTTATGTAGGGTTGTTATGTAGGGCTGCTATGTAGGGCTGTTATGTAGGGTTGTTATGTAGGGCTGTTGTGTAGGGCTGTTATGTAGGGCTGTTATGTAGGGCTGTTATGTAGGGCTGTTATGTAGGGTTGTTATGTAGGGCTGTTGTGTAGGGCTGTTATGTAGGGCTGTTATGTAGGGCTGTTATGTAGGGCTGTTATGTAGGGCTGTTATGTAGGGCTGTTATGCACTCTCTACCTCCCACCAATTTGGGCGCATTCATTGTTTCACTATTTACGTGTTTCATTATTTAAATTGATTTGCCCTTTGTTTGTTAAATATTTATCAATTTCCCGCTAAACATCTCACCAGTAATTAATTTACTGTTTAATCCTTGTAATTCCCTAGTAACATTACTAGATATCTGGAACATAGAGGTTACATTGGTCAATTCATTCATTTCAATCACATTATTTACCATTCAATTTTTCTCGGAGTGGACACATTGTTTGCAGAGCTCACAAACAATGGTACATTTGTGAGAAATATGTTTCGGTTTATTTTATTCCATTGAAGGGTTTTCTGCAAATCTACTTCAATTTATTTTGTTTGAGCTACACAGTCATACTTTTAACTTTGAAAAATGTCTAACTGAATGGTTATCGAGTTCATCATTGTTTCTCCATTGAAGGTGTTTCTGTGCTGGGTTTTTTAGAAACATTTGCCAGCTATAATGAGTGTGTGTTGTTTTTTTCTAGTGTGTGTGTACTGGGAAGTCCATGTGTCACTGTGAAGGAGTCAAAGGCAACAAGGTAACCAGAACACCAGCACACAGCTTTGAGACTGTATTGATTTAGAATCAATCAATTTAATACCACATTTATTTACTATTTATGCCTCATGATCATTGTTATTTCTCTCCATGATCTACACACACACACACACACACACACACACACACACACACACACACACACACACAGGGAGAAAGGGGTTTTGCAGGAGAGACGGGTCCACCTGGGTCGGTTGGGCATCCAGGCTCAGAGGGTCACCTTGGACCTGTGGGGCCAAAGGTCAGGTGTCTGTTATCATTCTTTACTGTCCTTTCCTAGGAAGTGTAGAACTTGCCCTTAAACACAGATCTAGGATCAGATTCCCCCACTCCTTAACCATTAGGGGGTGAACAACTGTCTGACCCTGTTTCAGTGGTTTCTAACATCTCCCCTGTATCATACCATGTAGCAAAACCAATTCAACCCACGGATGTTGTGCTGACTGAATTGTACATTTTAGTGTGCCGAGACTTTTTCCTTCATTGCTACTACTGTGAATGACCTAGTCACATCTGTAACTGCTACTTCTACAGTCACCAATAGTTACTACTACTGCACCTTCTGTCTGTTACGGATCCCAATAATTAGCCTACAGATAATGTTGCACTCACTTTGTCTAGGGGTCTTAGGCCTAGTTAACTGGTCAGTAACCTAATTTAAGATGTGCATGTGAGAAATCAGTGTATGTGCCCAGGGAGATAATACAGTATATGTACAAAAAGGAAAAATACAAAAGGGATGCCCCAAACTAAAGGCAAAAACAAACGAAAGGCCTCATGGCCACCAAAACAAACCAAGCAGCCTTACAGCTTACCAGCTGCTACTCTGACTGACTATCACCTTCATTGGCAGCACCTGATGTGCTTATCAACAAGGCTCAGCATCTGGACAAGGTTGCTGCTGCCCCCTGGGGGATGGAGTGTGGAAGTGTATCCTGTCAATATGTTTGCCTAACTGTGCGCTAACACGACACTGCCCACTATATAACACTATCATGAAAAATACTTTGATTTACAAGCAAGCACACCATTTTTCTTCAGGAAATTACATTTTTCTAGTTTGAATTACTAGCTATCACAACATGCTCCTGACCCTCGTCATGTATTTAAAGTTTAAATTGCGATTCTACTGTAATTACAATAAGCTAAATCAACATTAGTTTCCATTCATACAAAGTGTCGGGTAAATATCCACAGTAGATTTGGTAAACGAGGAAACACATCATTTCTATTGTACGGAGAACTTGTCAAATAGATAAATCCCTCTTAGTCTGTTCAAAAAGGACTAAGTTGTTCCGGTGATAATACCAACCAAGGCAAACATATCTCAAAACTGGTTGCAAGCCGGACTAAGATAGCAACAACATCATCTTTTAGGGAATGGTAACGAATAATGTTTTCAGAGACATAAAGGAAGAGGCGAAGCAGGACGGATAGCTGGGCCTGAAATGTATCTTCTTCAGCAGGTGGCGTATTTGTCACAAAGCGAGGAGTTTTTTGTATGGAGTTCAATGAGAGAATGTTGAATTTGGTTAACAAAAGATGTAATGGCTGATTTGCAACGTCTGGCTTATTTGATCAAATACACGTTTTGTAATGCTTAGGTTGTTACGAGTGTACTAATATAAGTAGGAAATAAGTTGCAGACGCACAAATATATACCCCCAAGACATTTTTTGATGTATGATATTTATGCCTCAGTAACTTTCTCACTCATCATTATTCACGATTCATTCAGGATTATCTGTAACCATGGTAGCATCCACATTAGAAGTGTTTAGAAACATGTTATATTCTTATTTACAATAAAAGTGACTCCAAAATGACACAATACATTATTTACCATTCATTTCTATTGGGAACAAAATCATCTGAAACACAACCTAAACAAACAGCAAATGCATCTAACAAATGTGTAGTCACACACTTGATGTAGTCATTGCGTGCTATGAATATGGAACCAAATACTTAACTTTTTACTAATTTAATACACATATTAGTGAATTTGTCCCAATGCTTTTGGCCCCCTAAAATGCAGGGCTATGTACAAAAGGTGTTGTCATTTCTTAACGGTTCACCCAATATGGATGAAAATTAAAGCTGACAGTTTGCACTTTGACCTCGTCGTCATTGTATCATTTCAAATCCAAAGTACAAAAACAACAACAAAATCTGTCAATGTCTCAACACTTTTAGAGCTTCACTTGTGTGTCTATCAGATTCCAAAACAACAATGTGAACAAGAAACCACCAGCAGAACACATCAGATGTCTAAAGAAACCGTCCTCCATAAATAGTGCTGTGGACAAGGCCTTACAGAGTGAGAACGGGCACCTGAACCTGTTCCTCCGCCTCACACTGGAGTCTAAATCAGACTCACTTACGAGGCCTTCTGAAAACAAAAAGGAGGCAACTGGCAAAAGCAATGAGGGAGCAGTCAAGTACGTCAAGGAGAAGATCAGGGAGAATCCTTCCAGAAAGGTAAATCAATCTGTACCACTGTCTGAATGAACTAAAAGACCATTCTCTAGTGGAGGAGATCCAACGCTACCTGAGCTCAGGAAGTCTCTCAAAAGCCAAACTGTCACCTGGACTGTGGTCACCTCTGGTCCCTGTGTTACTGACTTCAGAAGAGGAGCTGGACGTGTTTTACCTGAATACATACTCTAGATCAGAGGAAGGTCTTCTTAGGTTGCTGCCAGTGGTCAAAGCCTCCAGAACAGCTCTGTAAGTATAAATGTAATAATTTTCTCTTCCTCCCATTCTACACCAGATTAGCTTGTCATTTGTCAATTAGCTTGCAATTGTCACCTGGAGACCATGTTGATCCATAGTGTATGACGTTCAATCACCATTCCTCTGTGAAAAGTCTTGCCGATAGTATCAATCGACACACTGCACCTGCCACTGTATTGTGTGTGACCATATTGTTTTGGTCCATTGTCTAGGCTGAATGGATGTAACCTCTCAAAGCGTGAAGCGTTAGTGTCAGTTCTCGGCTCTAAACCCGCACACCTGAGAGAGCTGGACCCAATGGAGAACAACCTGCGAGATTCAGCTGATCCTTCCTGACCTTGGGGATCCTCACTGTATTCTCCCACATGGCAGTGTTTCCTCTGTTATTCCTCTATATATATTTCAGTGTAAACTTAAATGAATAACACTAAATATAAAGTACGTAGAAAAGATAATGATACATTTTTAAACAAGATCATCTTTGATAACTAACAATCACCAAAATAAAAAAAACTAGACAGTCAGGGAGAATCTAAAATTCCATGGCATGGGACCCCCATTGATTTATTTATGTTTGAGTCACTCAGATAGCATAAGAACACGGCATAAGACATGGTATAATGGGTAGAATTGCAGGAAACTAGCTTTAAAACAAGGTGACTTCATAGTAAAACTTCATAGTAAAACTATGTTTGACATGATGGGTTGTACTTGGAATAAGAGAATACAAATCAGTCTATTTCTGAGTGTGGAAGGCTTTCTGGCAGGTTGTCATTCTGTTTGGTCACAGAGGAAGGCTGTGGTTTTCTCGCTTCAGCACTGAAGTCAAAACCAGTCACTGATAAAGCTGGATTTGAGCTACAATCACCCAGGAGACTCCTGGAGTGAAGATATTTTGTGCTGGAAGATCTGCACTGTAAACTCAAGAAACTCAGGTAGAATCACATCTGTTGGTAATACAGCTCTTCTAGTTCCCAAAACTTACGACACTTTCAGCTGAATTTATCCCTAAACGTATTTCCAAGTTGCAGTATTCCAAAATTGCTTTGAATTGAAATGCCATCAAATATATTTCAAATGTTACTTATTTTAGGCAGGTTAGTAATGGAAAGATTGAGCAGATAGTTTTGTATTGTTTGTGAACAGACAAAAATATGCCCTCTGAGTTAAGTGTGGACCATAATGCTAACAGTATGGACCATAATGCTAACAGTGTGGATCATAAGGCTAACAGTGTGGACCATAATGTTAACAGTGTGGACCATAATGTTAACAGTGTGGACCATAATGCTAACAGTGTGGACCATAATGCTAACAGTGTGGACCATAATGCTAACAGTATGGACCATAATGCTAACAGTGTGGATCATAATGCTAACAGTGTGGACCATAATTCTAACAGGGTGGACCATAATGCTAACAGTGTGGACCATAATGCTAACAGTGTGGACCATAATGCTAACAGTGTGGACCATAATGCTAACAGTATGGACCATAATGCTAACAGTGTGGATCATAATGCTAACAGTGTGGACCATAATTCTAACAGGGTGGACCATAATGCTAACAGTGTGGACCATAATGCTAACAGTATGGACCATAATGCTAACAGTATGGACCATAATGCTAACAGTGTGGATCATAAGGCTAACAGTGTGGACCATAATGTTAACAGTGTGGACCATAATGTTAACAGTGTGGACCATAATTCTAACAGTGTGGACCATAATGTTAACAGTGTGGACCATAATTCTAACAGGGTGGACCATAATGCTAACAGTGTGGATCATAATGCTAACAGTGTGGACCATAATGTTAACAGTGTGGACCATAATGTTAACAGTGTGGACCATAATTCTAACAGGGTGGACCATAATGCTAACAGTGTGGATCATAATGCTAACAGTGTGGACCATAATGCTAACAGTGTGGACCATAATGCTAACAGTGTGGACCATAATTCTAACAGGGTGGATCATAATGCTAACAGTGTGGACCATAATTCTAACAGGGTGGACCATAATGCTAACAGTGTGGACCATAATGCTAACAGTAGGGACCATAATGCTAACAGTGTGGACCATAATGTTAACAGTGTGGACCATAATTCTAACAGGGTGGACCATAATGCTAACAGTGTGGATCATAATGCTAACAGTGTGGACCATAATGCTAACAGTGTGGACCATAATGCTAACAGTGTGGACCATAATTCTAACAGGGTGGATCATAATGCTAACAGTGTGGACCATAATTCTAACAGGGTGGACCATAATGCTAACAGTGTGGACCATAATGCTAACAGTGTGGACCATAATGCTAACAGTGTGGACCATAATTCTAACAGGGTGGACCATAATGCTAACAGTGTGGACCATAATGCTAACAGTGTGGACCATAATGCTAACAGTGTGGACCATAATTCTAACAGGGTGGACCATAATGCTAACAGTGTGGACCATAATGCTAACAGTGTGGATCATAATGCTAACAGTGTGGACCATAATGCTAACAGTGTGGACCATAATGCTAACAGTGTGGACCATAATGCTAACAGTGTGGACCATAATGCTAACAGTGTGGACCATAATGCTAACAGTGTGGACCATAATTCTAACAGGGTGGACCATAATGCTAACAGTGTGGACCATAATGCTAACAGTGTGGACCATAATGCTAACAGTGTGGACCATAATGCTAACAGGGTGGACCATAATGCTAACAGTGTGGACCATAATGCTAACAGTGTGGACCATAATGCTAACAGTGTGGACCATAATGCTAACAGTGTGGACCATAATGCTAACAGTGTGGACCATAATTCTAACAGGGTGGACCATAATGCTAACAGTGTGGACCATAATGCTAACAGTGTGGACCATAATGCTAACAGTGTGGACCATAATGCTAACAGTGTGGACCATAATTCTAACAGGGTGGACCATAATGCTAACAGTGTGGACCATAATGCTAACAGTGTGGACCATAATGCTAACAGTGTGGACCATAATTCTAACAGGGTGGACCATAATGCTAACAGTGTGGACCATAATGCTAACAGTGTGGATCATAATGCTAACAGTGTGGACCATAATGCTAACAGTGTGGACCATAATGCTAACAGTGTGGACCATAATGCTAACAGTGTGGACCATAATGCTAACAGTGTGGACCATAATGCTAACAGTGTGGACCATAATTCTAACAGGGTGGACCATAATGCTAACAGTGTGGACCATAATGCTAACAGTGTGGACCATAATGCTAACAGTGTGGACCATAATGCTAACAGGGTGGACCATAATGCTAACAGTGTGGACCATAATGCTAACAGTGTGGACCATAATGCTAACAGTGTGGACCATAATGCTAACAGTGTGGACCATAATGCTAACAGTGTGGACCATAATTCTAACAGGGTGGACCATAATGCTAACAGTGTGGACCATAATGCTAACAGTGTGGACCATAATGCTAACAGTGTGGACCATAATGCTAACAGTGTGGACCATAATGCTAACAGTGTGGACCATAATGCTAACAGTGTGGACCATAATGCTAACAGTGTGGACCATAATTCTAACAGGGTGGACCATAATGCTAACAGTGTGGACCATAATGCTAACAGTGTGGACCATAATGCTAACAGTGTGGACCATAATGCTAACAGGGTGGACCATAATGCTAACAGTGTGGACCATAATGCTAACAGTGTGGATCATAATGCTAACAGTGTGGACCATAATGCTAACAGTGTGGACCATAATGCTAACAGTGTGGACCATAATGCTAACAGTGTGGACCATAATGCTAACAGTGTGGATCATAATGCTAACAGTGTGGACCATAATGCTAACAGTGTGGACCATAATGCTAACAGTGTGGACCATAATTCTAACAGGGTGGACCATAATGCTAACAGTGTGGACCATAATGCTAACAGTGTGGATCATAATGCTAACAGTATGGACCATAATGCTGTGTGTTATTTGAAATCAGCACTTGAGAAATGTAAGTCTTGGTTGCATTGAGGACCAAGATAATAGTATTCAAATGTTGCATTTGTAAACAACTATAGTCACTTATTAAACATAAAGTTCCTTTACTATAAAAGTCTACATTTGTAGATGGAATATGAAGAAAAACAAAATGTTGGGCATTATTCACTCATTATCCAAAACTTGTATTTATGACCTTTTATAAATGATGGTGATCAGTTTTTGTGTCTTCATCAGATGCATGTGAGTTGACACTGGACCCCAACACAGCAGACAGAGATGTCTCTCTGTCTCAGGAGAACAGAAATGTGACACGGATAGAAGAGGAGCAGCCCTATGCTGATCACCCAGACAACCCTATCCTGATCACCCATACAACCCTATCCTGATCACCCAGACAACCCTATCCTGATCACCCATACAACCCTATCCTGACCACCCAGACAACCCTATCCTGACCACCCAGACAACCTTATCCTGATCACCCAGACAACCCTATCCTGATCACCCAGACAGCCCTATCCTGATCACCCAGACAGCCCTATGCTGATCACCCAGACAACCCTATCCTGATCACCCAGACAGCCCTATCCTGATCACCCAGACAACCCTATCCTGACCACCCAGACAGCCCTATGCTGATCACCCAGACAACCCTATCCTGATCACCCAGACAGCCCTATGCTGATCACCCAGACAGCCCTATCCTGATCACCCAGACAGCCCTATCCTGATCACCCAGACAGCCCTATCCTGATCACCCAGACAACCCTATCCTGATCACCCAGACAACCCTATTCTGATCACCCAGACAACCCTATCCAGATCACCCACACAGATTTGAGTTCTGGTAACAGGTGCTGCGTAGAGAGGGTCTGACTGGATGCTGTTTACTGGGTGGTAGAGTGGAGGGGGGCTGAGGTTCAGATAGGAGTGGCTTACAGTGGAATCAACAGAAAGGCAGTGGGTCCTGAAAGTGGGCTCAGTTACAATGATAAGTCCTGGGGTCTTGTTTGATATGATGACTGTTTCACTGTCAGATGCAAAAACAAACTCACTACCTTACCTGTCCCCCCCCCAAGTCCAGCTCTAATAGGGTAAGACAGTATCTGGACTGGCCTGCTGGCTCTCTGTCACTGTATGTGGTCTTCATTTGTTTGTGTAATATGTGCTAAGTAATAGCATATTGTAATGTTGGCAATAGAACTACGTTGTGTGTGTGTGTGTGTGTGTGTGTGTGTGTGTGTGTGTGTGTGTGTGTGTGTGTGTGTGTGTGTGTGTGTGTGTGTGTGTGTGTGTGTGTGTGTGTGTGTGTGTGTGTGTTACAGAGATGAGTAATAATCGTAACTTTACTCAAATCAATATTCCATGAAGGAGACAATAATCCAGATCGCAAAGCGAGACAACATGACAATAACAAACACGCACAAAAACCAAGAGGAAACCAGAGGGTTAAATAGGGAACAAGGATATTGGAATGGAAACCAGGTGTGTGCAAATGAAGACAAAACAAATCGAAAATGAAACGTGGATCGGTGGTGACTAGAAAGCCGGTGACGTCAACCGCCGAACGCCGCCCGAACAAGGAGAGGGACCAACTTCGGCGGAAGTCGTGACAGTTCTACAGGAACTGCACCGTACAGTGAAGACCTAGTCTTCTTGGGTTGGTCGTTCAAAAAATACATTATAAATGCTAAACACCAGTAAAAATGTTCTAAATTATTGCTCACCCAAAAATATGTTTCAAAGGCATTGATAATTTGAGAAGACTGAAAAATCACTTTAACTAAAACTGTGTCCCACTTCTTCTTCACTTATAAGACTGGACGTAGATGTAAGACTTAAATGTTGGCAGTTACTTAAATATGACAAAGGGCGCTTCAAATATCGCTTGTCCTAAGATGATGTCCCCTGTATTTGTAGTGTTCATAAGACACAAGGCTTAAAACGATGTCAGTTACTGACACATGAAAACAACTCGTCAATCTGTAACATTGCAAACCCTTCAGTTCAGGAAGGGATGAACGTGTAACGAGGTGTGTGTGCTTGCTTGCTAGTGTGTGTAATGTGGTTAATGCAGGGCATTGTTCCGACCCACAGTAATCCTTCCTCTTCTCTCAGGCTAGGGTAGCACACTACGACTCGTCCACATCTGAATCATGTTTTAATTGTCTTTCCCAGGGAGATGTGGGCCCTCATGGACCTCCAGGAACAGATGGCGATCGGGTAACTTTCCACAAATGTCTTTTCTGATATGTAAATGGTATAAGTGTGTGAGTGTGTGTGTGTGTTTTCTGTATATTTAGTAAATCTACAGTCCTGTTTATTTCTTCAGGGACCTGAAGGCAAAGAAGGATTTTCTGCGACACCAGGTCTACCGGTAAGACTGTGTGTGTGTGTGTGTGTGTGTGTGTGTGTGTGTGTGTGTGTGTGTGTGTGTGTGTCTTTGTCAGTGTAATATTTACCTGACTTTCCTCCTAGGGCATCCCAGGCCTTCAAGGACCAATGGGCCAACCAGGTTCCCCAGGATGCAATGGGACAGAGGTGGAGTAACAATAGCTATTGCCCCATAAATCTCTCTCTATGTGAACCTCTCTGACAAAAAAAAGATATCACCCCAAGCTATCCAGATGTAGACAAGACTCACAGATAGTCACACACTCTAGTTAGACAGCAGGATCATCACTACCGTCTATCTTCACATAGTATCACAATGATCCCATATAATGGCACCCTATTCCCTAATATGGATCAGACTGAGTGTCCACAAGTTTTTCTGTTAAAGGTAATGCATTATGTAGGTGTAACGATGTATGCTGAGAGTCAGGAAGCAAGTTCAGTGACTGAAAACATTTAACTAATAAATGGAACATAACAAGAAACACAAACAGAGCACCGGCAAGGAACAGGAACAATGACGACTGGGGAAGGAAACCAAAGGGAGTTTTTTAAATATATATTTTTAACCTTATTTAACCATGGCAAGTCAATTAAGAACAAATTCTTATTTTCAATGACGGCCTAGGAACAGTGGGTTAATTGCCGTTTTCAGGGGCAGAACGACAGATTTTTACCTTGTCAGCTCAGTGATTCAATCTTGCAACCTTTCGGTTACTAGTCCAACACTCTAACCACTAGGCTACCTGCCGCCAGGTAGGTAAGCCTAGTGACATATATAAGGGCAGGTAATCAAGTAGGTGATGGAGTCCAGGTGAGTGTCATTATGCACAGATGCGTGTAACGATGGTGACAGGTGTGCGCCATAACGAGAAGCCTGGTGACCTAGAGGCAGGAGTGTGTGCACACGTGACAGTAGGGTAATAGTGTTCCACTTAGGACACGGCGCCACATTCATTCTAAGTGATGATAACGACATGTCTCCACAGGGTGAGAGAGGTGCTACTGGTCTAGCTGGTCCCTCTGATGGGGATGATGGATTAAGAGTAAGATGGATGGATACACAACTTTTTATTTTATTTGTGTGTTTAACTACTGTCTGTCATAATATGCTTTTTTTTGTCATGTTCATATTTGTCTTTCTTCTTTTTTTTAGGGTTTACCTGGAGCAGCTGGACCAAAGGTAATCTCTCCAGCTCTTCTTCCTTCTCTTGCTCATTCCTTCTTCTTCTTCATCATCATCATCATTATCACCATCATTGTCATTATAATTATCAGCAGAATTAACATTTTGTGTGCATGTGTGTGTGTGTGTATGTGTGTGCAGGGTGAATCCCAAATGTTAATTGGGTTTGGACAGTCAGGGAGACCTGGACCCCGAGGAAGGGACGGTGACCAGGTAACTCACAGCAACCCATAATATAGCATCACTCTATTCCTCTGTCTATCGTCTCCTCAAGCTTCAGTTCCGTCCTCCACTTCCTCTATACTTCCTCTATATTCTATACTTCTATCCTCTATACTGTAGGGGGCCGTCTTTCGGATGGGATGTTAAACGGGTGTCCTGACTCTCTGAGGTCATTAAAGATCCCATGGCACTTATTGTAAGAGTAGGGGTGTTAACCCCGGTTGTCCTGGCTAAATTCCCAATCTGCCCCTCAAACCATCACGGTCACCTAATAATCCCCAGTTTACAATTGGCTCATTCATCCCCCTCCTCTCCCCTGTAACTATTCCCCAGGTTGTTGCTGCAAATGAGAACGTGTTCTCAGTCAACTTACCTGGCTTCCTGCACGTGTAGAGATCAGAGAGGTTTTGATGGGTGTATATGTGTAGCAGAAACTCACTCCTCAGCCTGCCCTGAAGTGTTGCCCCTTATGCCATTGAAGAAGGTCTTAATTGGTGGCGCGTTAGGTTGAAATACTCCATGAGGGTGGTCAGATGTGTTTGCGGGGCAGATGTCCCGAGTTTGAGCCAGGTATGAGCCCGATCGGAGGGAATCAGAGGTATTCACTAAGCAAGCAATATGGTAATACGGATCACCTTGTACACTGATAGGCAAGATGACAGTTTCCCTATGAAAACACTAATCAAATCCTCTCAGACATCAACTAGTGCATTATGGGTTATGGGCTGGGCATTCTTCTCTTCTCCTGATCAGAAGCTAGGTTTCCATGTCAATATTCTAAAATCTGCATAAAGAAAATATGTGTATTTTCCCACCAGATGTGTGTCCACCAAACAGATTTTGTTTTTGCGTATAAAAATCAGTGTGTGATGACATAGTGCACGCAAAATGTTTTTTTTTTTTCGTGTACCGAATAAAAATCAAATGTTCAATGTGTTTCCATTGCATTTTAAACTCTACCGATTAGTTTAGTCACAAACTGTTGCGTTAAATAGAAAATGTGTCTACCCTGGTCTTGTTATGTGTGCTCTAGCCAACAGCTCACAGACACAGTGTGGGTGGACTGTGAGGGTAGGCTAGTCTACATGCTGAGGTTATTCTTATGGATAAGTATTGAAAGGAGCATCAAACTCATTCCATGCACTTTCACCACCCTATGAAGTTAATCTGTGAGAGAAAAATTACATGTTAACCTGGTTTGTATAATTTTAATAGTTAACAATTAATATGCTTAACTATATACATTTCTATTCTACCAATCCCTTTTAGCTCTCAGCAGTTGGTCTCGGTGTATAGTCAAGGACATTCTTGGCGACTCCAGTTGGAGATTAACTTGAGGAACAGAATAGACCTGCATTGTTTCCAATCATCTTTGCTTCTGAGTAACTTGGTCACACGGCATAAGACATAGAGCCTCTGAGAAGTGACCACAGTTCTTCAGTCCATCCTGTTCTTCTCATATCTTCCAAGGGCACAGCTGTTCACTTGTTTGCGCGCTATGACCTCACATACCCGATACACATAGCCACAAAGAAGAAAACAAGCTAGCTTAAGATGCCCCGATCTGCCAGGTTATAGACATTAACCCATCTGTCCGTGGTGTCTTATAGGGTGTCCGATCAGAGATAGACATTAACCCATCTGTCTGTGGTGTCTTATAGGGTGTCCGATCAGAGATAGACATTAACCCATCTGTCCGTGGTGTCTTATAGGGTGTCCGATCAGAGATAGACATTAACCCATCTGTCCGTGGTGTCTTATAGGGTGTCCGATCAGAGATAGACATTAAACTATCTGTCTGTGGTGTCATACAGGGTGTCCGATCAGAGATAGACATTAAACTATCTGTCTGTGGTGTCATACAGGGTGTCCGATCAGAGATAGACATTAACCCATCTGTCCGTGGTGTCTTATAGGGTGTCCGATCAGAGATAGACATTAACCCATCTGTCCGTGGTGTCTTATAGGGTGTCCGATCAGAGATAGACATTAACCCATCTCTCCGTGGTGTCATACAGGGTGTCCGATCAGAGATAGACATTAACCCATCTGTCTGTGGTGTCTTATAGGGTGTCCGATCAGAGATAGACATTAAACTATCTGTCTGTGGTGTCTTATAGGGTGTCCGATCAGAGATAGACATTAACCCATCTGTCCGTGGTGTCTTATAGGGTGTCCGATCAGAGATAGACATTAACCCATCTGTCCGTGGTGTCTTATAGGGTGTCCAATCAGAGATAGACATTAACCCATCTGTCCGTGGTGTCTTATAGGGTGTCCGATCAGAGATAGACATTAACCCATCTGTCTGTGGTGTCTTATAGGGTGTCCGATCAGAGATAGACATTAACCCATCTGTCCGTGGTGTCTTATAGGGTGTCCGATCAGAGATAGACATTAACCCATCTGTCTGTGGTGTCATGCAGGGTGTCCGATCAGAGATAGACATTAACCCATCTGTCCGTGGTGTCTTATAGGGTGTCCGATCAGAGATAGACATTAACCCATCTGTCCGTGGTGTCTTATAGGGTGTCCGATCAGAGATAGACATTAACCCATCTCTCCGTGGTGTCATACAGGGTGTCCGATCAGAGATAGACATTAACCCATCTGTCCGTGGTGTCTTATAGGGTGTCCGATCAGAGATAGACATTAACCCATCTCTCCGTGGTGTCATACAGGGTGTCCGATCAGAGATAGACATTAACCCATCTGTCTGTGGTGTCTTATAGGGTGTCCGATCAGAGATAGACATTAACCCATCTGTCTGTGGTGTCTTATAGGGTGTCCGATCAGAGATAGACATTAACCCATCTGTCCGTGGTGTCTTATAGGGTGTCCGATCAGAGATAGACATTAACCCATCTGTCCGTGGTGTCTTATAGGGTGTCCAATCAGAGATAGACATTAACCCATCTGTCCGTGGTGTCTTATAGGGTGTCCGATCAGAGATAGACATTAACCCATCTGTCTGTGGTGTCATACAGGGTGTCCGATCAGAGATAGACATTAACCCATCTGTCCGTGGTGTCTTATAGGGTGTCCGATCAGAGATAGACATTAACCCATCTGTCCGTGGTGTCTTATAGGGTGTCCGATCAGAGATAGACATTAACCCATCTGTCTGTGGTGTCATACAGGGTGTCCGATCAGAGATAGACATTAACCCATCTGTCCGTGGTGTCTTATAGGGTGTCCGATCAGAGATAGACATTAACCCATCTGTCCGTGGTGTCTTATAGGGTGTCCGATCAGAGATAGACATTAACCCATCTCTCCGTGGTGTCATACAGGGTGTCCGATCAGAGATAGACATTAACCCATCTGTCTGTGGTGTCTTATAGGGTGTCCGATCAGAGATAGACATTAAACTATCTGTCTGTGGTGTCTTATAGGGTGTCCGATCAGAGATAGACATTAACCCATCTGTCCGTGGTGTCTTATAGGGTGTCCGATCAGAGATAGACATTAACCCATCTGTCCGTGGTGTCTTATAGGGTGTCCAATCAGAGATAGACATTAACCCATCTGTCCGTGGTGTCTTATAGGGTGTCCGATCAGAGATAGACATTAACCCATCTGTCCGAGGTGTCTTATAGGGTGTCCGATCAAAGATAGACATTAACCCATCTGTCTGTGGTGTCATACAGGGTGTCTGATCAGAGATAGACATTAACCCATCTGTCTGTGGTGTCTTATAGGGTGTCCGATCAGAGATAGACATTAACCCATCTGTCCGTGGTGTCTTATAGGGTGTCCGATCAGAGATAGACATTAACCCATCTGTCCGTGGTGTCTTATAGGGTGTCCGATCAGAGATAGACATTAACCCATCTGTCTGTGGTGTCATACAGGGTGTCCGATCAGAGATAGACATTAACCCATCTGTCCGTGGTGTCTTATAGGGTGTCCGATCAGAGATAGACATTAAACTATCTGTCTGTGGTGTCTTATAGGGTGTCCTATCAGAGATAAACATTAACCCATCTGTCTGTGGTGTCATACAGGGTGTCCACGGGGTAACAGGACCGACAGGACAACAAGGGAACGTTGGGCCCCGTGGTGTCGTTGTGAGTGAATTATTGCGCCTGTTCTCAACTGTGTTATAAATGTTTTATGCTATATTCATGTATTGTGATGTTTGTCTTCTTCAATGACATGTTCACAGAGATGACATTGGATTGCATCTTACTGTGCAGTACTGTACTGCTCCATGTAGGTTTTGTAACAGTCAGTTCTCTGGTGTTAGTGTTGATGATGTACTAGGTATAGTTATGTCTTGACCTCCTTCCTTGTACTTACTACTCTCTATCTAGGGATTGCTAGGTCTACCCGGGATCCCAGGGTTTAAGGTAATAGATCACAGTGTGTGTGTGTGTGTGTGTGTGTGTGTGTGTGTGTGTGTGTGTGTGTGTGTGTGTGTGTGTGTGTGTGTGTGTGTGTGTGTGTGTGTGTGTGTGTGTGTGTGTGTGTGTGTGTGTGTGTGTGTGTGTGTGTGTGTGTGTGTGTGTGTGTAGGTTGCTCAGCTGTGCTGTAACTGACGTTATTTGCTGTAGGGTCAAGAGGGACGCAGCTCCAGTATCCCTGGCTCTGGTGGTCCAAAGGTAAAGGCACTACTTCACTGTAGCTCACATCATGTTGTACCATCATCATCATCATCATTGCATGTGTCACTCGCCTATATCCCTTATTCCTCATATTATCTCCATACACTGAGTTTCTCAATTGGAATGCTTGAAATGCTTACTTTTAATTCTTGATTATATCTGACATTATATATGCTAAAGCTCTTACGCTGAAGCTCATAAACCTACATATAATTTTACCTAT
>NC_068435.1:10952251-10962251 GCF_023373465.1 Oncorhynchus keta
ACCCTCGGGATCACCTGGACAACAGGTGACACTACCTGCACTACTCTGCCATACAGATACTAAATACCATTTTTATTTGACCTTGTGATGTCACTGTGACTGCCTGTGGTTTTGCAGTTATATTATTTCCATAGTGACACATCTTGCTTAGTAGTTTTGCTTAGATACTGTATCTATGGTGTTGCTTGTATACCTTATCCATGGTTTTATTAGGATACCATATCTGTGGTGTTGATAGAATACTGTATCTATGGTGTTGCTTAGATACTGTATCCATGGTGTTGCTGGTATACCTTATCCATGGTTTTATTAGGATACCAGATCTGTGGTGTTGATAGAATACTGTATCCATGGTGTTGCTTAGATACCGTATCCATGGTGTTGCTGGTATACCTTATCCATGGTTTTATTAGGTTACCATATTTGTGGTGTTGACAGAATACTGTATCTATGGTGTTCCTGCGATACCTTATCCATGGTGTTGCTAGGCTACTGTATCTGTGGTATCGCTGGAATAATGTATCCAAGGTTGTTAAATTACCGTATCCATGACAACCTCTCCTGTCTGTGTCACAGGGTCTCCATGGCCCTTCAGGTGTTCCAGGACCTCCAGGGCCAAAAGGAAATTCAGGTTCCTGCAATCACCAGGGGATAAAGGGAGAGAAAGGAACCCCAGGACCAGCTGGCAGATCAGGGCTGGACGGCCTATACGGGGCCCCTGGCTTTCGTGGACGCAAGGGCCAACAAGGCCCTAAGGGTGATCCAGTGAGGATTTTAAATGGTTATGATTTCTATCACTAAAATGTATCTTTATTCTCAAATGCAAAGCAATGATTTGAATGCATTTTTTTGTATTTTTTAAACTGAAGTACATTTCAAATTTGGGTGAACTGTCACTTTAAGTAGTTAGGGTATGCCTTCTGATATTCTGATTGGCTATGAATATTAATTTGAGGTAGTGATAATAGTTTGTTGATAGACTGAGTTTATTAGCTTTTATGAACACTTGAATGCTGAACATTTGTTAATGTGATGCACTAATGTTATGTGAACTAATGTTTTGCGGATGGGCTGAGTTTATTGGCTGAATGGTAATGTCGATGTATAACGTAAGTCTGTTAAAGTAATGTTTTGTGAAGAACTGATGTTTGGATGATTGTCTGTGCCAGTACGATGGGCCACTGGGTCTGAAGGGAGATACTGGTGACCCAGGCCCTCCCGGGCCACAGGGATACCCAGGACCAGACGGTTCACCAGGTCCAGTAGGCATAGGACCGCTTGGCCCCTCAGGACCTAAAGGCAATAGTGGGGTACCAGGTCTACCTGGTACACCTGGTTACCAAGGTACCGTAAAGCAACACACCAATACCTGCTCCTTTTTGCTCTTTCGACTGTGTTAGACGTGTACACCCTCTGGCTGTGTGTTTCCATAACTCAATGATAATGTCCATATATCAGTTGATGGTCTGACTCCGTTTTCTCCCCTATCCCCACCAGGTCAGAAGGGCGAGCCCTGCAGCAGTGTGGCTGACCAGGGAGTCCCAGGCCTACCGGGAAAGACGGGGCTGCCGGGCACACGGGGCCCCCCAGGTGAGCACCCCAAGTGGGGACCGAACCACAGCATGGGTGGGAAGTGGCTGGAGGACTGGAGGTCTAGACTACATTGAGTTCAGTGGCATTTCAGTTCTTTAAAAAAAAATATATATATATTTTTTTACCTTTATTTAACGAGGCAAGTCAGTTATGAACAAATTCTTATTTTCAATGACGGCCTAGGAACGGTGGGTTAACTGTCTGTTCAGGGGCAGAACGACAGATTTGTACCATTTGAACTTGCAACCTTTTGGTTCCTAGTCCAACGCTCTAACCACTAGGCTACTAACCACTAGCCTGGAGTCTAAACTGTTTCACTTCAAAACAGTGGTGAAACGTAGCATATTAGTTTAGACTCCAGGCTATTTCAGTTGTAACTTTATAATATTTTATGCCATTCTACCTGACGAAGAACATAAACAACGTGATAGGACAGAGAGTTGAGTTTGTCCACACAGGTCCTCGTGGTGGTGCTGGTAACCCGGGGGAGAAAGGGGACAGTGGTGTATTCTCCACCCTGGGAAGACGAGGACCCACTGGACAGAAAGGTGAGCCATGTTGGCAAAACATTTTTGAGTAGTTATTTGTGCCATGTCGATCCATTTGAATATCTGAATAACAGGAATGACACTGTAATGTGAACAAGAACGCCTTGACTGAAGGTTTTGTGTGAGTCGTTATCTCAAGTGAGGATAAAGTGAGGATGAATTTAGTCAAAGTCGCCGGAAGTAGTTTAGTTATTATGATTATTATTATTATTTGTTTTATCGGTCTGCTAATACAGGACTAGTAAACGCCTACTATATAGTATATATAATATGGTATATAGTATATATGGTATATTTACTATAGTATATAGTATATATACTATAGTATATAGTATATATAGTATATAGTATATTTACTATGGTATATAGTATATATGGT
Organism: Oncorhynchus keta; assembly: GCF_023373465.1. Classification (NCBI taxonomy): domain Eukaryota; kingdom Metazoa; phylum Chordata; class Actinopteri; order Salmoniformes; family Salmonidae; genus Oncorhynchus; species Oncorhynchus keta. Next base: position 10,954,772 of record NC_068435.1, read on the forward strand.
ATATTTACTATAGTATATAGTATATATACTATAGTATATAGTATATATAGTATATAGTATATTTACTATGGTATATAGTATATTTACTATAGTATATAGTATTATTTATATAGTATTCAGTATTCAGTATATATAGTATATAGTGTAGTACTATAGCAATAGTATATATACTATAGTATATAGTATATTTACTATAGTATGTAGTATATTTTGCAGCACCTTAGCACCCCTACTTCCTATTCCCGTGTCTATTGTGTGATTGTATGACAGACATTAGATAATATATACTATTTAGCAGACACTGTTATACAAAGCAACTTACATCAGTGAATGCAAAGATTTTCTAATGGGTGGCCCCAGCGGGAATCTAACCCACAACCCTGGCGTTGCTATAGCACCATGGTCCTTACCAACCAAGCCACGTAGGACCACCAATGGAGATGTGTTAGTGTATATATTATATACACTGAGTGTACAAAACTCTATCCATGAAACAGACTGACCAGGTGAATCCAGGTGAAAGCTATAATCCCTTTTAAATGTCACTTGTTAAATCCACTTCAATCAGTGTAGATGAAGGGGAGGAGACAGGTTAAAGAATCATTTTTAAGCCTTGAGACAATTGAGACATGGATTGTGTATGTGGGCCATTCAGAGGGTGAATGGGCAAGGCAAAAGATTAAAATGCCTTTGAACGGGGTATGGTAGTAGGTGCCAGGCGCACCGGTTTGTGTCAAGAACTGCAACCCTGCTGGGGTTTTCACGCTCAACAGTTTCCTGTGTGTATCAAGAACGGTCCACCACCCAAAGGACATCCAACCAACTTGACACAACTGTGGGAAGTATTGGAGTCATCATGGGCCAGCATCCTTGTGGAGCGCTTTTGACACCTTGTAGAGTCCATGCTCCGATGAATTGAGGCTGTTCTGATGGCAAAAGGGGGGGTTGCAACTCAATATTAGGAAGGTGTTCCTAATGTTTTGTACACTCAGTGTATACTCGTGTGTTAGCACCAGTTTGTGGGACTTGTGATGCTGTCTGTCTCCTAGGTGACAAAGGACAGCCGGGACGCCCAAGTACCTCTGGAAGTGGCTATCCTGGACGACCCGGCGTAATGGGATTCCCTGGGGCTCAAGGGCCAAAGGTCATTACTGAATACTGACCCTGTCATGTCTGTCTATCTGTCTATTCAATTTTTTTAAAATGACAGTAAGATTTACACTCACAAAAGTTCCAGAGGAATGGAGACATTTCAAATGTTATGTTATGGCTATATACAGTGTTGTAACGATGTGCAAAAAAGTACAAAAGGGAAAATTATTATATTGGTTGTATTTACAACAGTGTTTGTTCTTCACTTGTTGTTCGTTTCTTGTCCTTTTTCATAAAATCTTGATGCTGTGATTGCACACTGTGGTATTTCACCCAATAGATATGGGAGTTTATTAAAATTGATTTGTTTTCTAATTCTTTGTGGGTCTGTGTAATCTGAGGAAAATATGTGTCTCTAATATGGTCATACATTTGGCAGGAGATTAGGAAGTGCAGCTCAGTTTCCACCTCATTTTGTGGGCAGTGAGCACATAGCCTGTCTTCTCTTGAGAGCCATGTCTGCCTACGGTGGCCTTTCTCAATAGCAAGGCTATGCTCTCTGAGTCTGTACATAGTCAAAGCTTTCCTTAAATTTGGGTCAGTCACGGTGGTCAGGTATTCTGCCACTGTGTACTCTCTGTTTAGGGCCAAATAGCATTCTAGTCAGCTCAGTTCCCTTGTTAATTCTTTCCAATGTGTCAAGTAATTATCTTTTTGTTTTCTCATGATTTGATTAGGTCTAATTGTGTTGCTGTCCTGAGGCTCTGATTGTGTTTGTGAACAGAGCCCCAGGACCAGCTTGCTTGGGGGACTCGTCGCCAGGTTCATCTCTCCGTAGGTGATGGCTTTGTTATGGAAGGTTTGGGAATCGCTTCCTTTTAGGTGGTTGTAGAATTTAACGTCTCTTTTCTGGATTTTGATAATTAGCGGGTATTGGACTAATTCTACTCTGCATGCATTATTTGGTGTTTTACGTTGTACACTGAGGCTATTTTTGCAGAATTCTGCAAGCAGAGTCTCAATTTGGTGTTTCTCTCATTTTGTGAATTCTTGGTTGGTGAATGCACCCCAGACCTCACAACCATAAAGGGCAATGGGTTCTATAACTAATTCAAGTATTTTTAGCCAGATCCTAATTGGTATGTTGAATTTTATATTCCTTTTGGTGGTGTAGAAGGGCCTTCTTTTTTTTCGCTAAGGGGTGGCCCTTCTTGCCTTGTATCTCAGATCATTCACAGCTTTGTGGAAGTTACCTTTGGTGTCACTGATGTTTAGCCCGAGGTACGTATCGTTTTTTTTGTTGCTCTAGGGCAATGGTTTCTAGATGGAATTTGTATTTCTGGTCCTGAGAACTGGACCTTTTTTTTAACACCATTATTTTTGTCTTACTGAGATTTACTGTCAGGGCCCAGGTCTGGCAGAATCTGTGCAGAAGATCTAGGTGCTTCAGCAAACAGTAGACATTTGACTTCAGATTCTAGTAGGGTGAGGCCGGTTGCTGCAGACTGTTCTAGTGCCGTGGCCAGTTCTTTGATACATATGTTGAAGTGGGTGGGGCTCAAGCTGCATCCCTGTCTCATCCCACAGTCCCGTGGAAAGAAATATGTGTTTTTTTGCCAATTTTGCCAATTTTTTGTGTACATGTATTTTATAATGTCGTATGTTTTTCCCCCAACACCGCTTTCCATCAATTTGTATAGCAGACCCTCATTACAAGTTGAGTCAAAAGCTTTTTTGAAATCAACTAAGCATGACAAGAGTTTGACTTTGTTTTGGTTTGTTTGTTTGTCAATTAGGGTGTGCAGGGTGAATACGTGGTCTGTAGTACGGTAATTTGATAAAAAGCCAATTTGACATTTACTCAGTATATTGTTTTCACTGAGGAAATGTACAAGTCTCCTGTTAATGAAAATGCAGAGAATTTTCCCAAGGTTGCTGTATCCCACGGTAGTTATTAGAGTCAAATCTGTCTCCACTTTTGTGGATTGGGGTGATCAGTTCTTGGTTCCAAGTATTGGGGAAGATGCCAGAGCTAAGGATGATGTTAAAAAGTTCAATTGGAATTTGTGGTCTGTATATTTTTATAATTTCAGTTAGGATACCATCAACACCACAAGCATGTTTTGGGTTGGAGGGTTTGTATTTTGTCCCGTAGTTCATTCAATGTAATTGGAGAATCCAGTGGGTTCTGGTAGTCTTTAATAGTTGATTCTAAGATTTGCATTTTGATCATGTATATGTTTTTGCTGTTTGTTCTTTGTTATAAAGCCAAAAAGATTGGAGAAGTGGTTTATATATACATCTACGTTTTGGATAGATAACTCTTTGTGTTATTGTTTGTTTAGTGTGTTCCACAAGAGGTTGGTGGCACCTTAATTGAGGAGGACAGGCTCATGGTAATGGCTGGAATGGTATCCAATACATCAAACACATGGTTTCTATGGTTTCTATGGTTTCTATGTATTTGATGCCATTCCATTTGCTCCGTTCCAGACATTATTATGAGCCCTCCTCCCCTGGTATGTTCCAATTTTCCCAGAAGTGGTTAGATTCTATGGATTCTTCAGTTAAATTGAGCTGATTTCTGATGTGCGGTTCCTTCTTTTTCCATAATGTATCTCTGTATCGTTTTAGTGATTCACCATAGTGAAGGTGTAGGCTCACGTTTCCTGGGTCTCTATGTTTTTGGTTGAATAGGTTTCTCAATTTCTTTTTTAGGTTTTGCATTCTTCATCAAACCATTTGTCATTGTTGTTCATTTTCTTAGGTTGTCTTTCCATCTACCCATCTAACATTCATCCTTCCATCCACTCTCAGGGTGATGCTGGGTTTGAGACCCTAGGTCCAGCCGGCCCTAAAGGTTTCCCAGGTGGTGTTGGGGCTCAGGGCCCTCCTGGAGATCCAGGAGTACTGGGCCGACCAGGGAGTCCGGGACCACCCGGCATCAATGGGTCTTCAGGCCCCAAAGGTACTTACTGTACACACAGGTAGACCCAGACACAGCACAGGTAGACCCAGACACAGCACAGGTAGACCCAGACACAGCACAAGACACGGACATGGGACACACATACACACGGACACACACACAAATTCACCATCACAACATATCCATCACACACTCCATCTTTCACTTTTTCTACGCATTCATGCACAGTTACATTGAGGCATATACACTCTGTCAAATTCACACTGATGTATGTAAACACTGGTACACATACTCTCAGGTACTTATGGCCTTATGCCTGATATGTTTGTAGGAAGTAAAGGTGTAGATGGTTCCCAAGGACCTCCTGGTTACGCAGGTACTTGCTGTACTGAAGCCTCAACCGGACCACCAGGGCTGTCAGGCAGACCTGGACTCCCAGGTGAGCTGGTGAAGCCTGAATGTTCCTAATGTCCCTAACATACAACGGGTTGTCTTTCTAATGTCTCATTTTCTCTTTCTCTCTTTGTTCATTCCTACCATTCTCCATTCTCATTCCTTCTCGTCCCCTCTCTCTCTCTCGTCCTCTCCCTCTCTCTATTCCTCTCCCTCTCTCTATTCCTCTCCCTCTCCCATCTCTTTTTCTCCCTCTCTTCCTTTCCCTCTGTCCACTATTTCCATATTCTCCTTGCTTTCTTTTGCTCTTATCCACGACTCTATGACTTTCCCCTCTTACCCAGGTATTAATGGAGAGATGGGTTCGTGCGGGGACCCTGGCACCCCAGGGTTTGGAAGCTCAGGTCCGGCTGGTGACCCTGGGCCCCCTGGGGCCTCCGGACCCGTAGTGCAAGGCCTGACTGGACAGATGGGAGGCAGAGGGAGAGACGGGTTACCAGGTGCATCAGGTACAGCAACAGCACTGACACATTCAACACCAGATAGAGTAACAGCACTGACACATTTGAACACATTGGTAACACTTCAAAGAGGACAGATGTAATACATGATATAAGCATGAATGAGCACTTGTAGTATACAGTGTTATTATAAGGCTTAGCGAAGTTACACTGTTTTCAGATGAAGGCATGTTCTTGTCTATGCCTGTTTTGTTTTATAAGTCTGATTCACTGCCGTAGCCCTAGTAGAAATTGCCTCAAGGGGATAAATGATGTTTGATTGCATTGAATGTGGAAAGACATTGAGTGCTCCAGTATCATTAACATGAGTTTGTCTAATGCCAGGGATTTGGTTCATGTCTCTTTTACTTTAATATATTACCTCTTACAGTAGTTGCTGTATTATGTTACCTACAGTGAGGGAACAAAGTATTTGATCCCCTCTTACAGTAGTTGCTGTATTATGTTACCTACAATGAGGGGAAAAAAATATTTGATCCCCTGCTGATTTTGTACGTTTGCCCACTGACAAAGAAATGATCAGTCTATAATTTTAGTTTTTTTTAACAGTGAGAGACATATTAACAACAACAAAAAAATCCAGAAAAATGTTTACAAAAAAAAAATGTTATAAATTGATTTGTATTTTTATAAAGGGAAATAAGTATTTGACCCCTCTGCAAAACATGACTTAGTACTTGGTGGCAAAACCCTTGCTGGCTATCACAGAGGTCAGACGTTTCTTGTAGTTGGCCACCTGGGTTTGCACACATCTCAGGAGGGATTTTGTCCCACTCCTCTTTGCAGATCTTCTCCAAGTCATTAAGGTTTCGAGGCTGATCGTTTGGCAACTCAAACCTTCAGCTCCCTCCACAGGTTTTCTATTGGATTAAGATCTGGAGACTGGCTAGGCCACTCCAGGACCATCATGGAAACATCATGCTTTGGGGCTGTTTTTCTGCAAAGGGACCAGGACGACTGATCCGTGTAAAGGAAAGAATGAATGGGGCCATGTATCGTGAGATACAAACACACCCCCCGGGCAACGAAGGAGTGGCTTTGTAAGAAGCATTTCAAGGTCCTGGAGTGGCCTAGCCAGGCTCCAGATCTCAACCCCATAGAAAAAAAGTCTGTGTTGCCCAGCAACAGCCCCAAAACATCACTGCTCTAGAGGAGATTTGATTTGATTTGATTTGATTTGAGATCTGCATGGAGGAATGGGCCAAAATACCAGCAACAGTGTGTGAAAACCTTGTGAAGACTTACAGAAAACGTTTGACCTCTGTCATTGCCAACAAAGGGTATATAACAAAGTATTGAGATAAACTTTTGTTATTGACCAAATACTTATTTTCCACCATAATTTGCAAATAAATTCATTAAAAATCCTACAATGTGATTTTCTGGATTTTTTTTCTCTCATTTTGTCTGTCATAGTTGAAGTGTACCTATGAGGAAAATTACAGGCCTCTCCCATCTTTTTAAGTGGGAGAACCTGCACAATTGGTGGCTGACTAAATACTTTTTTGCCCACTGTATATGTGCTTTCTTGAGCAGGGGGACCTTGCGGGCGCTGCAGGATTTCAGTCCTTCACGGCGTAGTGTGTTACCAATTGTTTTCTTGGTGACTATGGTCCCAGCTGCCTTGAGATCATTGACATGATTCTCCCGTGTAGTTCTGGGCTGATTCCTCATTGTTCTCATGATCATTGCAACTCCACGAGGTGAGATCTTGCATGGAGCCCCAGGCCGAGGGAGATTGACAGTTATTTTGTCTTTCTTCTGTTTGCGAATAATCGCACCAACTGTTGTCACCTTCTCACCAAGCTGCTTGGCAATGGTTTTGTAGCCCATTCCAGCCTTGTGTAGGTCTACAATCTTGTCCCTGACATCCTTGGAGAGCTTTTTGGTCTTGGCCATGGTGGAGAGTTTGGAATCTGATTGATTGCTTCTGTGGACAGGTGTCTTTTATACAGGTAACAAACTGAGATTAGGAGCACTCCCTTTAAGAGTGTGCTCCTAATCTCAGCTCGTTACCTGTATAAAAGACACCTGGGAGCCAGAAATCTTTTTGATTGAGAGATGGTCAAATACATATTTCCCTCATTAAAATGCAAATCAATTTATAACATTTTTGACATGCGTTTTTCTGTTTTTTTTGTTGTTATTCTGTCTCTCACTGTTCAAATAAACCTACCATTAAAATTATATACTCATCATTTATTTTTCAGTGGGCAAACGTACAAAATCAGCAGGGGATCAAGTACTTTTTTCCCTCACAGTACTACAGTAGTTGATGTAGTATATGATACATATACTTTAGTTGATGTAGTATATGTTACCTCCTACAGTAGTATATGTTACCTACTACAGGTCCTAGAGGTGACCCTGGACTGGAAGGAAGATCTGGACCGGGCCCTGACGGCCCACCTGGACCTGAAGGACCACCCGGTCCCAAAGGTCAGAGGTCACACACTTGTACAGTCACACACACATGGGCATGCATTCACACACACACACACACACACACATACAGATGCGCAAGAACACTCACACGTACAAATAA